>NW_027271188.1:0-160000 GCF_040938485.1 Diadema antillarum
TCATTGTCCCTTAAGTCTCTCACACAAAGTCGACGGATGACCTACCAGCAGACACCAAGCCACTGCTGATCTTTGACGTCTTTAGGGCCCACCGCACCAAGGAGTTCCTGGATCACTTGAATGAGTTGGGTTTCCTCTATGTCTTTGTGCCCGCAGCTTGCACAGACATCTTGCAGCCACTGGATGCAACCGTTAATAACGTGTACAAGAAGGAGATACAGGGGCAGTTTGCAAACTGGTATGCATCGAGAGTGGCTGAGCGCATCGAGGATGGGGGTACGGTTGGTGATGTCGTCAGATTGATAGATCTTCGTTCATCAGCTATCAAGCCAGTCCACGCAACAGGGATGATGAGGGTGTATGACGTCGTGTGCAATGATCCCGATCTGATCGTGAAAGGTTTCCAGGAGACTGGAATTCTTACAGCAGTAAGAGATGCACGACTCCAACCTGTTCCCGCGCTGGAACACAGCGATGCCGAGGAAGGTTACTGGGAGGAGTAACTTTCATACTCTGACCCAAACTGTTCGATGTTCCATGGTTTTAGCATGTCTTCATGATGCGGTTTTGAATTAATTTGTTATGCCATGGTTTAATAAATACTTTGCATTCATTGAGCTTTTGAAATTCTTCATGCCAGTGTTCATGTGTTGGCATATTTACGCTCGAACTCAAATTTTGGAGAATATTGACACTGTGTTTTCATCGTGCCACTTTTCATGCGTTGGAAATTATAATGAAACTTTCTTTGAGAGCAATGCACATATGTTTACATGCCACATTTCACAAGCTGGAATTTATGATGGAACCGAGACATTTTGAGGAACATTCATTGTGTTTTGTGAACGAAAGTATTTATGCCACATGGATGTAGATTTTAAATAATCAGGGATTTCAAGGACTTCCGACCCCAGGAGGAGGGAAATATAGTCCAAATTGGTGAGTACAATTTTTTTCTGCCTTTTTTATAAATGGTAAAGTTACTAAATTCATAGTCTAGCAAGTTATCGAGGTGATAAAACAACATCGAAAACGTAACGATGCCAGTTTTCCCCTCCTCCCTCCCTCCCCCCCCCCCCCCCCCCCCCCCCCCCCCCCCCCGGGTGCGTACAGTGCGACCGATTTTGGACGTGCAGTACGATGATAAACATGAATTCAAATGCGCAATCTCCGTGCTACGTTACCCTACGTGAACGAACACCCGCTCGACGTGGTTGGGTGAGGCATAGGGATGTATGTAAAACTTTCGCTAGTGTTAGCACAGCTCTGAAACTTTGTCGTCTACATCTATTTGTTGCAACATTTGGTAGGTACTTGTGAATGCCGTGTGTGAGTGTCTCACTGCAAGTTCCCGTAATTATTGTTTGGGTGATTTTATAAATCTTCTACTGCGTCTTTTCTGTTGTCATGTTTGGGAAGTCACAATACAAATGGAAAAACGTTACGAGTATGTTGGCAAGTGTTTGAACGTGTTTCTCGGGCTTGGCAGTAGACCCTACTACTACTAGTATCAATCGCAAATTTAACAACATGCGAAAATGCCACTGATACCGTGATTCGCAAAAAATATCTGTACGCGAAAATATTAGCGTATACAGTAAAGGTATACTGTTCTTTAAAGACACTCGGTCGTGGCGAGTGGTTTGTGCGGCACGGAGACGAACGCAACACGCTGCCTCCCCCATTCTGTATCAAATGTAGTGACCCCCGAATGAGAATAGCGCTGGCTCAATGGGTCAGCGAAGATACGGTAGGCTACAAGAGAGCTCCCTGTGCTTATCTCCTAACCCAAAATGGCTGTCCCGAGAGCTTCCGAATGGACGCACACTCTCAGTGCGCATGCGCATGAAGAGAGGCCAAAAGAGCCACACGTCTTCTGGCCTCTCTCCTCCAATCACCGCAGCTCGCGGTGACAATATTTGTGTATGATGCGTACACACACATGCACACACACACACACACACACACACACGCCGCAGCGTCTTCTGGCCTCTCTCCTCCAATCACCGCAGCTCGCGGTGACAATGTTTGTGTATGATGCGTACACACACACGCACACACATACACTAAAACTTTTCTCAGTGGTAGCATTACACAAACTTCGGTCGTTCGGAGTTTACGTACCATTAGGGATGGCGATCGGCTGCCTTTAACCCTGAAGGTTCACACTATAATCAAAGGAACCCAATGGGACAAATGGTGGGTTGATATTCATTTCTGTCTGTTTGGCCAATGCCACGAATAATATACTGCATTTTAATTCTACAACCTGAAACCGTTTGCTATTGATCAGAATATAACTAGGAGTTTGCGGAGCTAGTAATTAGATAAATGGTCTTTGAAGCATGTTCTTTTGAGTTCACAAAAATAACTTTTGGCATTCAAGTTCCCGAGAAATATTCTTCAAAGATTTTCCATACATGACTAGAGAAATAATCATGACTTGAAAGATATCTGGAGGCTAACAAAATTATTTATTGATGTGATTACATGATCTTGCTGCCATCCAGTGTTCATTCGAGGACTATAACTCACCATCATTTTCTTTCTCCTCCGCTGCCGACGCTTCGGCCGCCTCCATGGACTCGGTCATGGTGCCGACCCGAAAGGAGCCCTGCCGCGTGAAGCTCGTCTTGTTGACGTCGAACTCCACCTTGACCCCGCACAGCTTGTCCCTCTGCTGCTTGCGCTCGAGACACGCTGCAAAGGCACAGCCCACAGCATGGCTCAGCCGTTCACCCTGTTGCATGGAGAGGAGGATGGAGAGAGGAAGGGACCATTCATCATACTGTATGAAATATCATGGTGGCCTGTTGGTTGAGTTGTGCCATTATTATCATGTACATGTCTGTACTCTTAAAAAAAAAAAAATCAAATCAAATATATACAGAGACATTATGAAGATGAAGAAAAAGATGAAGAAGAAGTTGAACGAAGCGTGGAGGATTATTTAAAATGTTAATTTTAAATTATGATATTGATATGATTATGAAATGTATTCATCATGATAATTTGATAATGCCAACTACATATTGTTATTTGTATATCCTGTATGTAATGCTTTTAGAAAACACATTTCCACTGTTTCTTTGTTTGTTGTTGGTTTGTTTGTTTTTGTACAATGAAATATTCGATTGGATTGACTTGAAGCCAATCTTACAATAGTTAATCCTGCATAAACTGAACGCCAATGAAAAGTCTTCATTTCATAGCATACAAGATTGCTGTTTAATACATGAATGACACAGATAGCACCGGGCATACTAATATAATATGATCTTACAAGTGTATGTTACTCTTGTTATGTCTTTCCAGCAAAAATGACAGCAGATGAGAGTTAACAAAAACATAAAAGAAGAAGCAATTCTTGTTGTTGGAACACTGCCTATACCTTTCATCACCATTATATAATACTCACCCAGCACGTAAATTTGTGTAAGATGCAACTATCTCATGTTTCTGTCATATGACACATGATTTCTTTGATATACAACTCCACCTTTGGGAATGTTGCCACACTCCATTAAACTGTGAAGTTCAGTTGACAGGAAAGTTGCCTTTGAAATCGATTCTGCACTTTCGTTCTTTTCTTTGGACTGTTTTCTCTTAGGATTCTAATTTCAAAACATGTTGTAGAACTACCGGTAATCATCTGCTTATATGGCTTCCTGGAAGTGATGAAGCTGTGCTGTATTTTCCCTTACTGGGAAAGTTCATTGAGCACTTAAGATATTGAATACTTCAAAGTCAGTACTGGAGTTCTCTTCTTTTTTTTTAACTCTTGCTACATAGAGAAATGTCCAGTATGTGATCTTTTCATCTCTTTTTCCATCATTTGCAACTTGACAAAATATGGTTAACTGGGTTTTTGTACATTTCTCTCTATCCCTCACTCAACTCAAATCTTCAAATCCAATATATTGTACAGATACATTGTATGGAGGCTGGAGTAAAGGCTACCTCTTGTTTCTCTCAGAATCAAACTCTGTAGACCTGACTTAAAGCGACACACACACAATTGGACATGAGAAAAGTGTAGGTAATACCTACCCATCCCCATCCATATTGCCTTCAGGAGTTGTGACTACATTAGGTTGGCAAATTGTGTGTACATCGAATTATCTCTCACTGAATAGCAATCAAGTATTATGGTAGTAACCTCACAAAATACAGACATCAGCCCAACCCCCACCCCCCCCCACCCCGCAAATTTAAAAGTTACTGAATACTGATAAAAAGAATATTAACAATTATACATCAAAATGTACACACTGTCAGAAGTATTATTGTAAGTTAAGAATCATGCTTATCAGCTCATTATCACTGAAATGATTACTGTTATGTCCTATCAGTCTGTTCTGTGCAAACAGAAAGTGGTCCCCCACTGTCATGCAATGACATCTCTAATTTTACCACTGATGACTTTAATAGTTGTGCACATATCTCTGATATCTTGGAAGTGATGGTCTTTAAAGGGTTAAACTGGAATATATGCAAGGGCCAAGTCTCCTCTCCTCTGTGCCTCACAACGAAGAAATAAGAGACAGGCAAGGGCCTATATTGATCAGTGACCTAACCAGGAGGTTGTGGTATTTGTCCATGTGGCAGACACGTGTGTGCCTTGAGGTTGCGCAATCCGTAGCTGCTTTTACCCTTGGTGAATAGGCAGGGCCCCTAACAACAGTATGATATCCTACAGCATATTTTGACAGTTGTTTACAGACCAAATAGCTTACGTCACTCTGGTATCAAATGTTGCCCAATTCAGTATCGATGAGAGCAATATGTTGACGAATAGACCATAACATAGTGATTTATTTGTGCTTCTATTGTTTCCCTCAGGAGGTGATAATGAATAATTCATGGAGGTAACAATCATTCTCCCAGGGTTGTTTGTCTACTTTTGCTTTTGATTTGTTTTGTTTGCCTCTCCAACGTTGTCTGGCCCTCCATTCTCCATGGTAACACAGACAGATGAGCTCGTTGCATAATCATTCCAGAGGGTAGATTTGCCATGGGATTTCTGTTTCAGGTCTGTTGTGTAGTTACCTCCTCCATTAAAATTAACCTGCCTTACATAGTAAACTGCCAATTTCCAAGCTAATCTTTCCCACCGCCATTTTGTCCTGGTTTTAGCAATCCATGATACTTTAATAATGACAAACTTACTTTTGGAAGCTTTACATTGCAATGCTATCTTTGTCTTTCTTTATCCCCCCCCCTTCACTTCATGACCCAAATTGCTTTGGAGAGCAAAATAGGATAACAACTTACGATTTTGATGACCATAATATATTTTCTGTGCAACGACATGACATTATTGCTGAACGTGGCAAATAAATGAGAACCTCTGATGCAACAAGTTCATTTCTAATGCATTCTTTTAAAGTCACTTTACAAGGTACATAGCTTTACTGTGTCCTGATTTGTATAGCTGTTGAATGATAGACTAAACTCATACATCTGCAGACCTTGCCTCCTAACAAATTCTACTGTGAACAGACTTTCATACTTTGAGTTTGTTTTCATATTTTAGCACTTTGATAGTCCCTTATGGACACTTTGCCAAATTTCTACACACACCAAACATCCAAAAATATGACTGAGTGAATATGAAAACAACAATGGTTACACAAATTTGCCCTTTTGAAGACTTTAATATTCATGACCGACAGACAATAATCATTAACTCTTTATGTGCCACATTTGCACTTCCAAATCAGTCGACGGCATGCCAACTTCGCATATTCCGATCAAAAGCACAAAGCCGCCAAAACAGACCGATAAATCGTCAAATGCCACGATACGATGAAAGTGTTTCTCGTGATTCCATTCCTGCCACAGGTAGCTTGATTTTATGTGGTGATTGGCTATCAAGTGGTGTTCCCTACTGGATTTGCGAGTAAATTCCAAGTTTCTAGAACTGTTACTACAATAATATGGCTATTGGTCATGTGAAAGAAAAACGATTGTAGATTTGTCATACAATTTACATCAGAGCAAAGTTTGGCATTTTCTCGACAACTTTGCTCATTACATTTCCAGGTAACAAAAATCTACTTCAACTTAAAGAGATTTGAAAAGCGGATTGTTTCTCCAAAGCATGGCTACATTGGTGTCTCAGAATAATGTGGCACACAAGGGGTTTAAACCATGGCACATAAAATTCCTGGATTACTACCAAAATTTGTTTATATGTTCCTCGTGTTATTTTCAACCTTTCCTTTAAGTTTCATCCAAATCCGTCTACAACTTTAGAAGTTATTTTGCACACAGACAAACCAACCAACCAACCAACCAACCAACCAACCAACAAATAAACAAATAAACAAACGCCTATGAAAACATAACCTCCTCCCTTGGCAGAGGTAACAAACGATAATAAACTGTTCCGTACGGGAACCTGGTAGCCTGTTCATTATAAAGTCTATGGGCATTTCAGAATTCAGTATGGAACGGGTTAAAGGGAGGGGGAGGGAAAGAACTTACAGGCTCCCTGAGTGAGTGGAAACAGTGGCACAGCCATCTCCTGGTGGTTCCATCCCGACAGATGTAGGAGAAGCCCTTGTCATTGTTCCTGTCCGGTGCGCAGAAGGACACTTTTTCTATCGTCTGGTCGACAATGAGGCCCTGTGGAGGGTAAAATGATTCAAAAAAAATTTACCATTAGAAATGAAATGATACATTAAAATCCGACAAGAAATTCATAATAAACACTCATACTGTAAAGCAAGAAATGTTCACGGCATGAAATTTTCGCGAATTGCAGCCGATGGCCCTTTTCGTGACATGAAGTTTCCACGAATTGACACTGACATTCAATGCATACCGAGCAGACCAAAACTTTCGCATTCATTTTAATTTCGTGAATCTTGGCTCTCGCAGAATTCACAAAATTAAAATGTATGCTTACGTCGCTCATTTTACAATAGGCCTGTTTGTTCTTTGAAGCAGTCCTGGCTTGATGTTTTCATTTCTTAATCAGACACCCACTCACACACAAACACATAATACACACATAAACAATTAGGTTATGCATTGGCTAGAGTCCTGAATTATATGGAAATATGTGTATATCTGTTGCCATACAGCTTTTGGGAGAACGCACCTGTCACAATTCATTTTTTTTAAAAGAATATCTTCTATGTTGAGAGCAAATCTTCCTATCTAAGAACCAGTGGGACTCCTTCCTGTACAGTAGGATCAAATCACTGTTTTGAAGTAGTGCTTAAATATCAATGCAATGCTCAAGCGAGGCGAGGGGACTACATTGTGCAGCAACATGCACTGTTGCAATTCTGTTTAATGCAGACTTGAATGCATCACCAGTTTTGAGCTAGCACATCATTCACACAGGTGCACACTGACAATAGGTCAGCAGGAATTACTCTGAAAAACAGCAGGCAAGATTTGAGTGGCAATAATTTGCCGTGGAATTCCGGAACTCTCCTTTCAACATCACAGTACTGCCTGATTCTATGCCTCTGGCTATCAAACAACCGACCCATCTCTCTACTGGCGGACTTAATACTGTCATATTGTATGCCAGGAGAGTGCTTGTTGTGTAATTGTACAGTAAAAACTTTGAAAATATCTAGCCTTTGGCACTTGAGACAACACTACTATTTTTTAGAATGATGGTAGGTTTGGAAAATGTACCCCACATAAAACTGTTCAGTAAAAAGAACAAACACAAATGCAGAATCAGGACAAACTACCAGAAGGCATCATATGTAGAAGAGAAAATGTTTTCACTGTTGGTACCCATGGACAGTTTCAGTTTTCGTTGTACTAAGTATGTTCCCATGGGTTGCTTGATCTCAATTACACAACTAGAAATATTAGTTGCCCTGCTGCCACACAAAAATGTATTTTCCATCAAAATCTAATACATACTGTATACACCGAATATTTCGCGAGGTTTTAATTTTTGCGAATTTCTCGAGTCAGGTGCCATTCGCGAATCAGGTGCCATTCGCAAAATTTAAGACACGCGAAAATATTGACTCTGATCACGATGTGAATGTGACGTTCGCGTGTACATTTCTCTGTTCAGTAGGCCTACACGACTCCACGATCGCGAATTTAACCACTCGCGAAATCGTATCCCTGATTCACAAAAATTTAGACTCACGAAATATATGGCGTATACAGTATTCCATCAACTTGATACTGACATATGTTAAGTGTAGCAATTATTCCCCCTGCTTTCTGATAGCAGTTTATAGTCAAGTGCTCTTTCATTATGTTAGAAAAGTGAATTTTTGTGGAATTTTCTTTTTATATTTTCTTTATATTGTTGTCCGCACATACGTCATACCTCTAGTAGTCTCCTCATCCAGCAGTTCCAACACCAAAATTTAAAAAAAATCATAACTTTTGCATCGATTGTCTGATTTTCCTCAAATTTCCACTGATGTGTTCTACTAATGTTGCTGCTTTTACTCAATCCACATTGCTCTTTGGGTTTGGGTTCCCTTTAAGAATCACAACAGGGAATACTGGTCTATAACTGATAGGATGCCTAACCAATTTGTCTGGTGATAAAAATTGGTTGCATTTTAAATGAGGTAACCCTGCTGAATAAAGTCATCATGTACATGTATTGTGTATTGTGTGTGTGTGCGTGTGTGTGTGTGTTGTGCGAGATGCCACAGGTATCACGGGTGTTATAGTTCCATAAATATGAAACCCGTGGCCTTGTAGTGCTGGATGTCAGCAGCCATGGTAATTGGTTTGGGCATAATTGAAAGGGACAATGGGAAATGGATGATTCTCTTCCTCTCGAGCAAATTACTGCTGCCCTGGCCTACTATCCAAAAAAAAAAAAAAAAAAAAGGAAAAAATGCTCAGTATTGAGCACTGGAATACAGAAAAGCAGGTTGAGTATAATCATGGAGGTACAAAGCAAGAGCTTTGACACTATTGAATTTCATATTTCTTGTCATGGGAGAGCAGCCAGGAGTTCCATGAAATAGGCCCCTACTATCAAGTATTTTAAGACAGACAAAATTCACCTACAGTACATCTGCTCTATATCAGGTTTAATGCATTTCTTTTTCTTAAAATGTACTTCTTTGGGTCGACTACTACTAGCATAGTAGTTAGGTATTTTCACCCTTGTTGACAATATACAAATGTACCATTTCTGCAATGTAATACAATTTATGGATTCTCCCCCCCCCCCCCCCCCCCCCCCCCACCAACAGCCTAGTAGCGAAGTATTTCAGTCACCTGCTCCCTCCCAATACATTCCATGGGCAGGAATTCACTTAACTGTTGCTTGGACCCCGTTTACAGTGCGAGGCGAGGCCGCGGCTGAGCCCGCCTTCATTTCAATGCAAATGTGCATAAGGCCAAATGCGGGGCCAAAATTGGCCGCGCATTTGGCCACGCTCTGGAGGTGGTCTCGGCCACGGCCGAACCGCGGCCGAGCCCAGCCTTTTCTCAGTGTAAACGCAAACTGGGCCAAATGTGCAGCCAATTTTAGTCTGGCTTCCAAACCCTCTGCCCGTACTATTTCGCTATTCAGGATATTAACCCCCTTAACATCGAAATCTAGTATAGTTTAAGGTGGTTTTGTCCTGCAAAGGATTTCTCCTTCGGCAAAGGCCTTTGCCCGAACGGCGACTTTGTCGCCACGGAATCCAGTTGGCAAAGGGTCTGAAAACCAGACTATACGAAATTGCGTTTGTTTACAAGCAGAGCGCCACTACGACAAAATATTGAAAGGTTTGAATTAAAAGCGCGGCCGAGCCCGACAGTGTAAACTGACAAAATTGCGGGGCTTGGCCCCGCAATTGAGGCTGGGCTCGGCCCAGCCCCGCAATTGAAGCTGGGGTCGGCCCAGCCCCGCACTGTAAACAGGGTCTAGGTAGGGCAAACCTCTTTCTTTGAGCCATAGCCATTTTGAGCATGTGCCCAGGGCCCCACATACATCAGATTAGTTGTAACATTCACATGGTCAAAGTTCTTACAAATATTTGGCGATTTTCTTTGAAAGTAAGTTCAGCATCATTTTTATTTCTCTTAGTCTTACTATTCTTATCTCATCTTGTATTTTTTCCCCTGTGGGTTAAAACTGCCCTTACAAATATTTCACATATTCTTTTTTGTCTATATAAAGGCTTTAATTCATATTCATCTTAGAGTTTTATGGCATCAGGTAAATGGTATAGGGATTATGCTGGAGAGATAGATAGACAGATAGATACTAGTAGATAGAGAGTGAGAGAGAGAGAGAGAGAGAGAGAGAGAGAGAGAAAGAGAGCGATAGAGATAGGTAGAGATGAGGCATTGCTTGTACCTCTAATTATAAATCTTGCCCAGGGCTCTGCACAACCACTCCATGTGTGGGAAGTCTAATCTACACTTCGTTGCCATGGTGACAGATGCAATTTTTAATCAATAGCCTTGGACAGAGCTGAGTAATAAACCCATTCCTCAGACTCCTACAGTCTCTCTTCACACAAAATCAAAGCCATGCATAAATCATGGTGAAAGCAAGCCGATGGTGCATTCATATTTCCACGCATATTTGGATTCTAGTTATATTACAGTGAGCAATCACTATTCAAAATATTGCATTTTATGCTACTAAGAGCAAATTATAAGGACAGTAGAAGAATATAATCTAAGCAATCTGGTATCATGTCTGGATTTCTCAGAATTTGATATGTAATGGCTGATGTGCTGTGTTATGTGAATATCCTTCATTCCTGAATTGTATATTTCCCCCTAAATTTTAGAGTCTATAAAATCTTAAGAACTAAAGGGGAAGTAACAGCTGTAGGGTTCAACAAAGTTTCAAAATACAAGTAACAAGGAAAAGTAGAAATTACGCGGTGCGTAATATATGTCCCCGCCGGAAGTAGCATTTAGTAGCAAAATGTACAATATAGGTAAAAAGATCAAGGTCAAAGGTCAAAGAAGTCAAAGGTCAAAATTCTATGTAGAAGTTTTGAAGCCCTCACCTAGTGCCATCACATAAAGCAAACGGAATCAAAATCGGGTTACAAATGGCGAAGGAGTAGCATTTTGTAGCCAATGTACAATATAAGTAATAAAATCAAGGTCAAAGGTCAAAGAAGTCAAAGGTCAAAATTCTGTGTAGAAGTTTTGAAGCCCTCACCTAGTGCCATCACATAAAGCAAACGGAATCGAAATCGGGTTAGAAATGGCGAAGGAGTAGCATTTGGTAGCAAAATGTACAATACAGGTCAAAAATCAAGGTCAAAGGTCAAAGAAGTCAAAGGTCAAAATTCTGTGTAGAAGTTTTGAAGCCCTCACCTAGTGCCATCACTTAAAGCAAACGGAATTGAAATCGGGTTACAAATGGCGAAGGAGTAGCATTTTGTAGCAAAATGTACAATATAGGTAAAAAATCAAGGTCAAAGGTCAAAGAAGTCAAAGGTCAAAATTCTGTGTAGAAGTTTTGAAGCCCTCACCTAGTGCCATCACATAAAGCAAACGGAATCAAAATCGGGTTAGAAATGGCGAAGGAGTAGCATTTTGTAGGCAATGTACAATATAGGTCAAAAATCAAGGTCAAAGGTCAAAGAAGTCAAAGGTCAAAATTCTGTGTAGAAGTTTTGAAGCCCTCACCTAGTGCCATCATATAAAGCAAACAGAATCAAAATCGGGTTAGAAATGGCGAAGGAGTAGCATTTTGAAGCAAAATGTACAATATAGGTCAAAGGTCAAGGTCAAAGGTCACAACTGAAATTCTGTATAAAAGTTTCAAAGCTCCCATGTAGTGCTATCATATAAAGCAAACAGAATCAAAATCGGGTTAGAAATGGCAAAGGAGTAGCATTTTGAACATTTTGATCACACACGGACGCACGGACGGACAGACGGACAGACGGACACACGGACACACACACGTACGGAGCCCGTTTCATAGTCCCCTGCTCGAACTCGTTCGGCGGGGACAATTATGTGTGAACTATTCAAACAAAATTCTACACACTCCTAGTTATTTATGCCTAGTAAAAAAAAAAAAATAAATAAATAAAATATTTTGAAAATTCAGTGTAAAAATGTCTACTTGAGTGAATAAAATAATACTACAACATCCTGAATGTACAGTTCACAGTAAAGCATTCCTACATAAAAACAGAACTAGATTGGTTCTAGCATTGTACATACTGATCTCAAGGATTTTTATTTTCAATGTTTAGAAACATTTACATCTCAAACGATAACAGAAATCACTTGGCAATAGGTTATTTCTAACAGAAACTGTTTCCACATGGTTTTGAAATGGATTTTGGAACAATACCCTCACACAGTATGTCTCAAATTCCAAATGCTGATGCTCTCATACCAATCCCCTATAAGCAAACTGATACTTCAATTTCTTATCAAAGACATTTTTGAAAGGAGAACTAATACCTATCTGTACAACTTCATTCTATGATGACGATCATGTGTATGAATCTGAAATGGCTATACAGTGTAGGGACTGAATTCATATCCATTCTGATAGCTAGGCTATACTTTCCTTTAGTAACTGCTATTCAATGTGATATTTTGAGCTGTGGTAAAGTTAATATCTCAGAGCATGAAATGATCGCCATGTACTGGGTATGAACAGCCAATCTGAATCGTGGGCAAGTTTCAATTCCTGGAACGTGTACATGCCTACACCCCTAACTTGTAATGAATTGAATTGAGATAAAGCATTTATGAAGAACATTGCCAGACAGCAACAACTAAAAATAACTGCAGCTACCATGGCAATACTACCATGGTAATACCAGTGATGGCAGGTCAACAACCCGCCAACTGATGACATTCTTTTCTCTACACTGCAAAATAGAAATGCAATTATTGCAACTCCAGTATTGCAAACTGGCTTTTTATGAAACAGGGACTGAGCAATCCTGTAAAATATTCATATTCTCATACTCCACTGAATGTATGGGTAACTGGTATAACGATGCATATGTAGGCCTAGTCATACAATAACTATGATGGTCCTCACCTCAGTGCGCATTTGCACACACGTAGAGCCCTAAGAATGCTTTGTGGTGGGGGGGGGGGGGGATCAAAATAACAAAACAAAACACTGCCACTAAGAAGACCTATCAATTTGACTGCAGTACACATCTATATGAACTAAATTTACAAAAAGTTAATTGATCTCGACTTTGACCTCATTCATTGACCGTAGCGAATATCCATCAACCCTCTTTTAATTTTACGTACCTACTAAAATAATTTTTATTTACCAACTAAATTACATTCCCCACTGGATTTTTCAAAGCTGAAGCTGTAACCAGAAATCTTTAATTTTCGTTTAGTCTTCAAGTGACCTCTGACCTTCAAATGACACCCTTGTCATTACTTCCTACCAAATACAAGCACAACTGGATGTTCCTAGTTGAGGTAATAGTAATTGCTGCAAATTCACATCTACAGCCATTGTACAGTACTTGTATAAAAGAAAAGACTTAGGTATGTCATTGTATTTTTCCCTCATCCCAAAGTAGAGCATGGGGGGGGGGGGGAATCTCCTTTCGGAAAGAAGGCTAAGTGATGGTCCATCAGCACATGAAGAGTGAGTGAGGTATAAAGGCGATAACCACAAATCAGTTTGTACATTATCACTTTGACTGATCATCACAGGCGATACTCCTCCTCTGTCTTTAATCAGAGAGAGATGTGTGGGACAAAAAAAAAAAAATGTTGTCCATCTAAAGCAACTCTCACATTAGGCTACTTTAACAGGCTGCATGAAGCTAGAAACTGCATTAACCCTTTTGGCCTCTGAGCTGCCTGTGGTCACCCTGTCGAAAACTATGTGTACCCACCCTTGTGTGTATTTGTGTGTTTGTGTGTGTGTGTGTGTGTGTGTGTGTGTGAATGGGTATGTTTACGAGCAAGGTGCATTTGTTATAATGCATATCTTTGGTTTATATTATACTCTGCAATTCTGTCTCCATAGATAAATGATCAATTTGTCTAAAACCATCCAAAGTTGTATGAAACTGTTATACTGCTTCTTTCAGTGCAGCATTCTTTCCTGATATTTTGTCTGCAATCAAAGAAAAGATGATAGCTATGACAACGATGATGACAATGGAAAGGATGATAATGATCACAGTCCCATGATGAAAATATTGAAAATAATAATGATAAAACATACGAGAGCATTTGAGCATACCAGAACAGTCACTGTGGAAAGTTGACAGGCATATTATGTGGATCATAGCATTATTTTGTCATTTCTACCTTTCGATTGATAACAGTCATCGAAAAACATTTCTACCTTTCCGTTGATAACAGTCACCAAAAAACATTTCTACCTTTCCGTTGATGCAGTCACCGAAAAACACACAAAAAAATCTTTTACATTTTGTGAAAATTACTGTGCTGCAAATATCAAGGTTAATTGATTTAGTTTGCAAAGCTGCATTGGTGTGATTGTGGCTAAAGTCCATAATGTACACAGTGGTGCTGTAAGAGCTTGCCATGGTTGTGGCACGTCTACAGCGGAGGCTGTAACATGTCTACAGCAAACATATCATGAATAGGGTACCAGGTTTGCTTTTCCCCATCTCAGACATTGTAAACAATGTCTCTATTCTACCCCTCCCCCCCCCCCCCCCATCTTAAAGTCCTTGGCTGGTCTCCATGGAAACAGAGATGACTTACATGGCAGTTTCCTTACACTGTCCAGAGATTATTATATCCTTGCCTTGATATCATGAGAACATTCTGCAGCCCCATCACACTTATGTGATACTGGACAATTATCTATTACACAGACACGATTATGAGAATTTGCTGATACACAAGACTCTGTAAACCTGTTGAAGACGAGTCGTGAGTATACTGGGGTAGGTGTCTATGGGGAAATGCGTGTTGTAGCAAAATCATCCCATCCTCAGTAGATTAAAGGAGAACTCCAGATGATTTTTTTTTTGACTTTTGCATTTGAACATTTGTAAATTGGTTATACTGGGTAACCAGAATTGCAGAATTTTTAGTGACTGGGATAAGGAATAAGAATAATTTCAGAATTCATAATGAATCACAGTGAACAAGGATGATGACATACCAGCTTCACATAAGAATGCAGGATTGGGTGCTCATTGAAGGAGAACTAAAAAAAAAAAAAAGGACAGCATGCATAGCTTCTACACAGGCAAAGCTTATGAGTGTTATTGTAATGGAGTTACATTACTGCTGTAAAACATGATATCTTCGTGGCATGAAATTTTCGCGAATTGGAGCAGACAGCCTTTTTCGCAGAATGAAATTTTGCAAATTGCCTCTGGCATTCAATGCATATACAGTGTAGTGTAGGTAAGAACTTTTGATTGCATTTTAATTTTGTGAATCTTGGCTCTCGCGAAATTAAAATGCACACGAACATTCCTTGTTTTACAGTATATCACTAGAATATGGGAGTCTCACATGCCATCATTCTTGATCAGTGTAATTTGTTTGGGGTTTTTCAGAGTATTGGTTTATCTGCTCAAAGACCACAATAAATTCCGCAAATCTATACATGGCACTATTAATTTACAGACTGTATGTACTAAATGATGTGAAATTATGAAAACTGTCTGGAATTACCCTTTAAATGCTGCTTGACACACTTGTAGATATAGGAATCATCACAAGCTACAGATTTTCCAATTCTTGTCCATATGAACGGTCGGATGGCCTTGAGTTATTGATGCCTTGGTGCATGCATATCAGTGCAAGACTGATCATGGTATGATACTGTCATTTGTAAACAGTACGTGTATGGCTCTAGAAAAAATATTCCTTCAAGATTGAACAACAGATAGCAGCTTTTAGCTGGTTCCTAGGCAAGGCACAAGGGTTTGAAATATGACCCAGTTATGAGATCTCTCACGCTTCCATCTTGCCTTCCGTCACTCTAGCGGAAAATAATCGATCGAATCCTCCCTTATAAAATTGCCAGTGGACCGGAGATACTGATATGCCCTTGTGGAGACAGTTTTGAACTTTAGAAGCAGATCAATCATCACATAAAGTGATTTTGCATAACTACATGATATCAGTTATCAAATGATAACAAATGTGATATCTGTATATTATATTCATATAGTACAAATGTATGTCATGTCAAGCAAATTATCCAAGAATGTGCACCTTGTAGATCTTTACTTGAAAAAGAGAGATATATCTGATATATAAAGTTTGAATACATGTTTGGAAGCCTTACATTTTGCTTGGTACTACAGATTGATCTGGCTGTTTTTAATATGCTTACCTGTGAACTTAACATGAATTCATCTTGAACTCCTGGTCTTTGCAAGTTCATTCTTTGTTTGAATATGATTGATAAATTCCATAAATTGTTATGCTGGGCTAGCTTATGCTTTGTATCTTGTTTTGAAAATGAGTGAGGTGCCTACCCACCTGAGAAAATAAGGAAGGTAATTTGTACAAATGTGCACATGAGCTGAACTCTGAACTGACCTGTTGCCAACCCCCTGTAGAAAATTGAAAATGTATTGGGAGTCAATAGTCATGTGTGTGAGTGTGTGCTTGTGTGCCACTGATAAAGCATTCATACTTTGCACCTGGACAGGAAACTTGCTTACTAGAGCTTCCAAGGGATGGCATTCACAGTCATTTTCCCATGATTATTGTGTGGGGACTAAATTGCATGATACACTCATACACACACCGGTAGACTCCTGCACAAAGTATGCTGTTTACAGGGTTTGGAAACTGAGTAGGCCTATTACATGTATCTGAAACCTAACTTCAGAATAAGCATGAATTCCATAAAACTGTCTTTATTAATGATAGCATACTCCATCTCCAACAAAATTGTACACTATTTAGCGACCAACCCATATCACTTCAGTATTATTATGGTGTATTGTTGAACCCTAAACACCTACATGGTGTAGTTATACAGTACTTGGCAAATACACAAATACTGCAAATGAAGACAACACCTTTAGCATTTGGCAGGATTACCTGCCATCCTAAGCTATTCACTTAGGGCGTTCTCATCCTGAATTCTAATTTGAATCAACAGGCTCAAGACGGCTCTCTGAACATCATCAGCAATTCATGAAGTCGGTCGCCATCATACTATGACCAAACAATTTGGAATTCTGCCTCAGGGACTGCATTTGATTTGGAGTTTAGTATGCTGGGATAAACGCAAAATTTCTGCCTCGAGGTCCTTTTGTAATTAGGTGAAATAGATATGCAATACCTGGTATCCGCTAATGGAAACATATCATGAACACACAAAATTGGCATTCAAACAATCCATCTATCACAATGGAATGATACTATTTATCATGCAAACTAAAAAGAGGAGAAAATAATAAGGATGCTTGCAAGAAGAAAACGATGGATTTCCTGGGTTTAAAAAAGAAAATATTTGCTCAAATTGAGACTTTTGTTGCTTATGACATGACATTCTTTTTCTGCAAAATATGTGACAACAAAAAGCCTTTTAAGATTTAAAAAGAAATGGATGAATATCAATGGCATACATCACTAGCATGCCTACATCTTTAGACCTGGTGAGAACTATGCCACAAGCATGAAGCCAATATTTACCACACATCTCAGCTGTGAGTCTGACGGATATTGGCAAACAATGACAAACGCCTACAATGTAGGAGGAGGTGTATAATACATTCAAATGAACAGAGTCCAAAGATTGGCTAGGCCTGTACTTCAGCTGTATATTTATGACCTACAGTACATAGGCTGTTTGGATGCGCATTCAGAGGTGTGTGGCAAGGGGGTCTTGCTGCATTCCAAGAGCGCAGTGCATATAAACCTTGTATCCCTAAGTACCACCTAATCATCACACTAATATCATTGCATAGTTTACTAACTGAGATAATGATAGAACTTACACGTACACGTATAAGAGTATAATACCTTTGTGTTTCAAAATCACACGGAGGTATTTTACTGTAGAGTGTTTCAGACTGAGACCACCAGGCAACTGCATCAAAACCATGTAAGAATGTACGGAATGTGTTGAAAAATAAATTTCATACAAATCTGAAATCAAGTCATTTGCAGCAGCTTTAAATGATTTGCAAAGATCACTATTACAGGAAGTTACAGTACAAATTTATTCGCAAATAGAGAAGACAGTCACACCAGCTGCAAGGAATATGACAAGCATCGCGAAGACACCATATTTTAATTTGATCATGGCATTTTCTCATCCGTACGTTGTCTTCGTCATGGCTAAGTATTGTATCATTGTAGCAAAGCGGTCCATGGCATTTATACCCTCAAATCTGCACTCCATAAAAAGCTGTTGCCAGTGTTATAAGGACCTCTGCAACAGTCTTAAAACCCCGATTACTAAAATCCATTACTGAGCATCTGAGAAGTCTTGGCATGGATCCAAATGTATCTGTATCATATCCCGAGTAGGTCTATCGAAGAAATAAAATGCTCATTCCCAACGAAATCATATCATACGGGTCAGGGGTTCAGGTGAAGAACATACGAATCCTCCGTTCTAACTTGGAACGAGGGTAGGGAAGCCAGGTATAATTTGTTTACTCCCTGCCTGTGCCGCATCGTGTGCAAATCTGCCATCCAGAGATGGGTCTGTTATTTCTGTCAATCAAATTAGGTCTATGGTTTCACCATTCATTTTTTTTCAACAATTCTGAACAGCAGGCTTCAGGGGTACAAGCTTCAGACGTAAATCTCTTTCCCGTGCAAGACTCTGACGTCATCCGAGCAGAAAGCGAACGCCTAATGATACGAGCTCAGCGGAACTCCTTGTCAAGATGGTCCGCATAAGTGCTTGTTCATAAAAATGTACCTTTCAGTTTCAATTATGAAATTACATCTTTAATGAATTGCCTGAACCCATTTTCTAATGGATGCTTTCAATATAACTTCCTCCCTGAAAATCAAATTGAAATATGCAAAGAAGAATGAAACATGAAATGAAAACTATTAAATTACCCTGAAATTGAAACAATTATATGAATGTATTGTATTTTTTCAATTTATAACATGCAGAACCCATGTAAACATGTTCTCTGTACTACAAGAGCTCCTGATGAGCGGATATAAAATGACTAAATATTTGCAAGTATCCAGTTATAATTTGTATCAAATTTTTATAAATCCATCTAGGACACATCACTACTCTAGTTCCATATTCACATGAACTCTTTTAATCATTACAATATTACTGATTAAATCATAATTCATGTCAAAATATAAGAAACATTGCTGTTCACTGCAGTTATATCAAATCATTTTGTTTTGATGATCAGCTTGCTTTTCTGTAAATTGACCTTTTCAGTACAAATTTTTACTGACAAGTCTTGGACAAATGTAATCTAATGAGTTCTACCATTAAGTTAGAGTCACAATGAAGTTATTTAACTGACTCAGGGTCATTGTGATTTCTATGTTTGCATGTTTGCATGAGTGTATTATATTGAAATATATACTACACATATATGCATACATAAATGGATATATATCTTACCTCCTGGAAAACCACTGACAGTCAGCACATAAATATTATGGCATGCTGTAGCTCTCACTGAAGGTAAGAAAGTTCTAGACTCTCGTGAGAAATTGATATTGAAAGTGGGAGATCAAGAGGTTTTAAAACACCCTTATCATTGTGTGTTATTCCACATAAGAGTCTGGGGAAAAGACTATTCACTTGCAGCATACAAGTGAACATCAAAATTATTGCATGCTGTATCTATCACTGCTAAGAGAGTTCTGGACTCTTGTGGGGGGGGGGGGGGAATGATATTGAAAGTGAGAGATCAAGGGGGGTTTAAAACACCCTTATCATTGTGTGTTAAGAGTCTGGGAAAAGACTATTCACTTGCAGCATACGAGTGAACATAAAAATTATTGCATGCCGTATCTATCTGAGACTCTTGTGGGGGAAAAAAAAATGATATTGAAAGCGAGAGATCAAGAGGGTTTTAAAACACCCTTATCATTGTGTGTTAAGAGTCTGGGAAAAGACTATTCACTTGCAGCATATGAGTGAACATAAAAATTATCGCATGTTGTATAAATAATCTATCACTGTTAGAAAGAGAGTTCTGGACTCTTGTGGGGAAAAATTGGCATTGAAAATGAGAGATCAAGAGGGTTTCAATACACCCTTATCATTGTTTGTCAAGAGTCTGGAAAAAGACTATTCACTGGCAGCATCGGAGTGAACAGGTCAAAGTTCTTATAAACTCAATTTGAATGTATTCTGCTCTGCCACATATTGGTGCACACATTAATGCAATGGTCCTGACTGTACTATGAGGTTCATTCTTCCAGGCATTTCATACATGTCTGCTATTTACAGGCAAGCCAAAATGAAAACAGAAAGATGGCTTAAGTTATACACAGTGTATTATTGTAAATACAGATACTTTGCTAACAGTCTGTCTTGTCCCCCCAAAAAGAGAAAAAATGTTTGAAACCTCAGAATACCATTCTAATCAAATGATGCATTTGTTTGTATCATTCGATGCTGAAGTTAAAATTCACTGATGTCAGGGGGCACAAAAGAATTAAATCCATATTTAAATTTTACTGCCACTTCATTGTTTCACAGGCAAGATGGCAGGCAACATTCAAAACAGCATTGTCTTCTTCAAAAGGCATTAGCCACAATGCCTACCAGCACATCCACAAATGCTGAATTTAATGACAGTATTTGAATGCACAAGCTTCTTACTTAAATGCCACAAGATTGTAAACATATAACAGACATGTCAGGATTTCCCCGAGTTTGGAAACATATTCATATTTATGAACAGTTTAGGAATATACTGCCATGATATCCATATATTTAAAGGACAAGTTCACCTTCATAAACATATGGATTGAGAAAATGCAACAATATTAGTGGAACACATCAGTGAAAGTTTGAGGAAAATTGGACAATCGATGCAAAAGTTATGAATTTTTTTAATTTTTGTGTTGGAACCGCTGGATGAGGAGACTACTACAGCTTGTGAGTCATATGCGTACAACAGTATAAAGAAAATATAAAAGAAAATTCAACATATTTTCACTTTTTTCGCATAATAAAAGAGCAATTGACTTGCCTCTTTCTAAAGGCAGGGGGAATAATATTACCCATAACATTTATCGGTAACGAGTCAGGGGAATGTGTACTTTTTTCAAAAGATGGAATTTTGTGAAATTCTCTTTATATTTTCCTTATATTGTTGTACGCATGTGACATCTAAGTTATTCATACACTGCAGTAGTCTTCTCATCCAGCGGGTACTGCAAAAAAAACTTCAAAAATTCATAACTTTTGAACGGATTGTCTGATTTTCCTCAAACTTTCAATGATGTGTTCTACTAATATTGCTACATTCTCTCAATCCTTATGTTTATGAAGGTGAACTTGTCCTTTAAAAAATGCTGTTTTCTATGAAAAGGAAAAAACTAACTTTTTTTTTGTTTTTTTGTTTTGTTGTTGTTGTTGTTGTTGTTTTTTTTTTTTTTGGGGGGGGGGTCAGAATACATCTCATACCCAAACCAACCAGCATAATCACTCATGAGCTATATATGAGCAGCATCTGAGATGACAAAACTTTTGATACAAAAGCACATATAAAATATTGCCCATATATTGAGACTTGCTAATGTTGGGTGCAAATTTTCCTAAACGATGAACAATATCAGAGCAAAATACCATTCACTCCATGAAACGATGCAAAAGTGTTTACAATGGTGCTGACTTCACACAGAGCTACAAGATGACATCTGCCATGTGCTGTATATTTCCAATGGAATTTCTCTTCATAAAAACAACATCAGAACACTTAGGTTTCATTCAGACACAAAATCAGGTCTTGCATCCAACAGAGTTGGCAAAACTGAAGCGAAAATGATGATCAAAAGATACCATACGTCAAGCTGAGCTATACTGTAAAACGAGAAATTTTCGCGTGCATTTTAATTTCGCGAATTTCGCGAGCGCCAAAATTTGCGAAATTAAAATGCACGCAAAAGTTTTTGCCTACACTACATGCATTGAACGCCAGTGGCAATTCGCAAAAATTTCATGCCGCGAAAAAGGCTGTCAGCTCCAATTCGCGAAAATTTCATGCCGCGAATATTTCATGTTTTACAGTATATTCCATATAACTTGTCTTGTACAGCTTACATTTTCATTTCATCTCCCTGCTACAGTATGAAGTGGCATGCATGAAATGATATAAAAGAATACTCCTCCCCTTACCACCCCCAAAATATTCATAGACTTTTTAATAGCCAATGCAGGAAAGATTTTAATAGTGAAACACTTGATTGAAATGTACAGAAAATCAATAAATCCATTACAAAAGTGTAGGAATTACGAAAGTTTCTAGTTTTTCCATGTGGCACAACCTGTCCCACCACTGGAATAATATGAATAAGCTATTAAAAAGCTGAACTAGGAATGTTGCTATGGCGACTGGTATGCTTCCGCCATAATGTATAATTCTCCTAATAGGTCTGTAGTACGTCTTGACAATGTGTGATGACAGTTTCATCTTAATGGCAAAATATTAAAATGACATGTTATAATGCATTGAGTGTTCACTTTCCTTGAACTAGATTTGATTGGAGGAATGGCTACATTTTCTGAGAGCATGTAATGGGGATTTGATGACTTTTAACCCTTTTATAAGTCTATGCATTGGGCAATATCAAGGTATGAAGAAAAAGTGTAATTTCTGTATTAAATAGTAAATTGTTAGAATTTTTACCTGGCCTTTGACCCTTGACCTTTGACCCTATGACCTTAAAATTCCCAAGAGAATCACTGTCAGGCAGAAAAAAATGCATGAATTAATTTCATGATACCTTCAGCCCCTTCTGAGATATGGAGGAAGAAGTGAAATCAAGCACATTCACTTGACCTTTGACCTTTTGGCCTTTGACCTTCTTGGCCAAAAACTTCCCAGAGAATCTCTACTGGATAATACATGTATACACTAAGTTTCAAGAAAAATCTTGCAGGCATTGCATAAATATGATGGAAAAAGTGAAATTTAATGAGTTGACCTTGACCTTTGAACCCTGATCTTGACCTCATGACCCCAAAATTCCCTCGATAATCACTACCAGTCAGTACATGCATGTGTACTATGTTCCATGAGGACACCTGGAATGCTTTCCAAGATATGGAGAAAAAAAAATGAAATTTTAACATTTGCAATTGACCTTTGACCTTGGACCTCATGTCCCAAAACTCTTACTACAGAATCTTAAATGGTTAATACATGTATGCACTAAGTTTGAAGAAAATACCTTCAGGCATTGCATAGATATGGGGGAAATAGTGAAATTTTGTGCATTTGACCTTGACCTTTTGACCTGTGACCTTGAGCATGTGTGCCCATAGGTTGATAGGCACAACTTCACCCCCTCATACATATACCTGCCAAGTTTCATTAGGATACCTCAAACAGTTTTTGAGTTATTTTTTAGTTTTTAGTTTTTTAGTTAATTGTTTACGGACGGACTGACAACCCGAAAACATAATGCCTTCGGCGACACTTCGTGGCAGAGGCATAAAAACTTTAGTTCACTATAAAAAGAACACACTCCCCTTACTTGTTGTCTAGACAAGGAATAATTTCCCTTGTTGAAATTGAATAGCAATTTTAGTCGATGGACATACATTTTAAACAAAATGGTTTACAAGTCATGTAATGAAATTGCTATGCAAATGACATTTTGTACGGCAGTCGTACAAAAAAGCATAGCAAATTGCTATGCAATGCCAGTTAAACTATTCCCTGCTAGATATGGTAAGTTGGGTAAGTTACTATACCCCATGCCTTCCGCAGAAGGTGGGTCCAGTGCTCTTGTGGTGTCCTTGCAACATTAACTAATGTAAAGTTCATCTCATCAAAGGTTTCTTCATAATTCTTCTACTACTGCAACCCTACAAATCATTGTTTGGATCCAATCTAGACTGGGCGGCGCATAAATTTCCTGCAAATTGAAAATTAATTATCTTTTCATGGATTGTCTGATTATCGTGAAGCTCTAACAGGTTGTTCTTCTGATCTTTCCGCATCTTTTGGCTGAATCCACACACACACAGTTTGGGGAAACTTTCCCTTTAACTGTCTACTGTTAATTGTGAGAGTCATACAGTGCGGTGTCCAATATCAGGAACACTATTGCAGAACATTCATGAGTGTCGACCCTAGGCAAAATGTTCCCCAGGCAAATCTTTCATTATATTTTTTCCACATATTTCATTAAAAGTCATTGGAGGCTTAATGTAACTTACTTTGCTTTCTTCTTCCACAACCCGCAGTCCATCAGACGAAACCCACAGGACAGCTCGCAGCTTCTTCCTTGTGCTCTGTACAAAACAAACACACAAATGAACAAAGTAACAAGTCAAAGAAATTTCTGTGTACAGTTGAACCTCTCTTATCCGGCCTCCCTTTATCCGGATCTCTCTATTATACGGACGCAATCTCGCCGTGATTTTTTTTCAAATAATTACGGGAGGAAAGGGGGATTCCCAACTCCTTGAGAACTCCTACACAAACACACATGAATTACATATTACTTCCAACATGATTAACATACATTACATCAAATTTCCTTCCAAATTGCTTACCTTCAGACATTTTAACATCTCCAAACATCCCCAAATCATCACAAGAACATGGACAGATTATGTGCTCGAGTCCTCTCATATCGCATTGCCACATATAGGTCCATACACAGCCGTCGATATGACTAGATAGACATGCATTGTTTCGAGTCATTGGCTGAGCAACAAATGATATTGAACACTCAAAAATTGTTCACACACAGTACACACACAAAGAGAGAGAGAGGGAGACCATCTAACAATGGCGACCTATACAGTTGACTTTGCCGAGCCGTGATGATCGAATTTTGAAGCGTAGTTTCGTCGACTCGTACTGTTTATAAGATCTACTTGATACATTTCTTAATAATTATTTAGGTGAATCATCCCTAGAATTTATAAAAGAAAATGATTTCATTCTTGCAAACATGAACCTCTATTTTGGGGTCTGTTACTGAGTGTAACAATGAAAAGGTTGCAGTATACAAATTACTACATGTGGTACTACAATGGGCTACATCAGTACATGGTATTGTGTATGTATACTGTATGTACATGTATAAAGCATTGAGTCTCCCGTATCCGGCCAAATCCCTTATCCGGATGAGCCCCGGTCCCGACTTGTCCGGATACGAGAGGTTCAACTGTATTTATATACATCTGGTATTTGAAAACACAATGTAGTGAGTCATCTTAGCGACAAGTTTACAAGGAAGTCAAAGGCAGCTCCTGTTGGTACTCTACAAACAGTATCTGATACATGAGTACCTCAAGACTATACACATGAGCCAAATTACACTTAGAGGGCTCAAAACTTATTACAGGGAGTGGATTTCTCTGTGAAGTGTTCACTGTGTAGCAATGTAAAAACTAATTGATCTTACAAGTCAAAAACCCCAGTCAAGTAACACTGTGCCATCCTTTTGCACTAATAGATGCATCATTTATCTAAAAGCCACATCATTTTTCTCTGAGGCTGCATTCATGTTATTTTGCCTAATAAGCAGCGCCGTCGAACCGTACTCCTGGCAGTCGCTCACAAGCAGCTAGACTCTAGACAACAAACTACTTTGCTAGTCATTTCACAACATCAGCTGGCATCTACAGTCATATTTATGGCGTCCTTTACTATATCATAAATGGTGATAGGTTCCTAGCGCACCATACAATTATTGTACAGATCTGCAGACAGACATTAGTTGCATTTCCTCTTACATACATGTGTCCTGTGGCTGGTACCAGTGAATACATCTTGCTCACAACATCACACTTTGAAATAAAAATCAGTGTGAACCACTCAACCGAAAGGAATGTTCAAAATTGTTTTTCATACCCTTAACTTGTAAATTTGCTCTCAAATGTCCCCCTTTGTAAAGAAAATGAAAATGAAACAAAGAATCTCTTGGGTCCTGTGTCATCATATGTTGCCTGTACAAGGCACATCTGCACATATGGAATTCTGCCCAATGAATTTATTGAAATTTTTCACTGAAATTCTATCAAAGTTGTCTTGGTATGATATATACAAGACAAAAAGGTGAAACATAAGCGCTTGCCTGATTGCCTGGGGCAAGTGAAAATCAAAGTTGGGCAAGCGATATTTTATGTTTTTTGTTTTTGTTTTTTTGCAAGTGAAATTCCTGTTCGGGCAAGAGTTTTGCAATAATTAGAAAATCTGCTTGCCCAGCTGGGCAATTGGTTAAAAAAAATATGAACTGTGAATCACCTACTAAAAAGCACAACAAGAGAACACAGCTGCTTACTATATAGAGTATTTGTTCATAAGTTTAATGCCCACACTTTGTAGGGTCACCATTATCAACTCAACAAACACTTGTGGTCTGTAAAAGACTCAAAGCCAATTAAGCTAATACACTAATGGTCCTGCTTGACAAAAAAACATGCACATTTGGCAGTTAATAAAAATAACCATATGAGAGTGTGCCACAACCAGTTTTCTGTACAAACATAGGTAGAGGCGCTGGACGTAACGAGAGCGAAAGTAAAACTGTGGGAAAGCCATGACGCCATTGAACACTTACCATTCTCAGCTGTTTGGCTGCCTCCTCACATATCTGCATCCCTCTAGACTCGGATACCTCTATACTTCCAAGGTACTGCCAATGAGAATGGAGTGATATAATTATACATGTTGAAAAATCATTCAATTGTCATATAGGGGTTGGGGTGGGGGGGGGGGGGGGGGGGAGGGGGCAAAAGTGACCATTGCCCCCACACCTTGACCCTACACATCAGTAAATTATTGTTTTTAGAGACTTCTCATAAAGGTATGACAGTGAGATCTGGTGCCAATAATGGTATCACAGATTTCCATTCATAATGAAAGTCACTGCAGTCAATAAAATGTAGCATAATAAAACAGGTTTCCAAGTATTACAATGCCCACATGATAATGTGGTATACAATACCCTGTGGTACCCACTAAAAATTTGTATTTTTGTTTAATCATTCATTTTCAATTTTTGTGCAGTACAAAAGGGTAAGCAAAAATTGGGTGACAGCAATTTGTTAATGCTTCATGCATGAAAAGTGTATTAGTAATCTTAACACATTAAATTAATGCTACATGTAATACATCAAATAAATCTGTAATTAAATTTGCTTTTCTTTTCTCTCTCTCTCACTGTTTATGGTGCTAAACAACATAACATTTACATGTATGCCCCGCCACTATGGTGGCCTGTAATAGTAATTTTTGGCAAAAATTATCTTTAAAAAAAATATTATTGTATTATGTTAAGCATGTCTTAACGGGGATGAACTGGAATTAGGATTGTTATTACTGACAGCTAAATTTTGGCTGGATGAGAGCAGTGTGTATACTATATCAACCAAAAAATGAAATGGCACTAAACAATGCTGTACCCCTAAGTATGAGTTACCCCTGGTTACAGCATGTCAAATCATATGCTGCATGAGGCACAGGAAACAGCTGATCCTTCTCCCCTCCCCCATCCTCCCTATTTCCCTTAATATTTCATTTACTATTCTTTCACTGACTGTGGCAAAGTACACTATACGGTAAATCATCTGCCAAGTTTCATCTGCAATCCTCTCAACACTGTCGCTATGGAAAACATAACGTGGCAATAAGCTGGAAAAAGGGGTGGGGTGGGGTGGGGGTGCAACACACATTCATCCATTCTCGTCTACATGTTTTTAATTGAAAAATGAAAGTGCATGAAAACCACATGGGGCTGATTGAGACAGTAAGTGCTCTACAGATAGATAGATGATAGTAGTCAAGGCGCTAATTCCTGTACGGGCCTTAATTAAGGAGTTCGTTCAACCCACCCCGCAGAAAAGGTTTGACCATACAGAGTGGTAGATGGGACCTCCAGGAACACCCCCAGGTAGTATGTGAGTCGAAATTGTGGTATCAATAAAATTTTACAGGCCATTTTAGTTGCGACAAAACCTTATTGTTCGAAAAAGAGTCTGCGCACGCCAAGACTACTACACGCACCACTAGCACTGCTACAGGCGCCAGTGCCAGTGGTGCGTGTAGTAGTCTTAGCGCACGCAGACTTTTTCCTCGGCAAACAAGGGTTTTTGCCAGCAAACTCACAAGCCGAGTGAGGTTGCATACCCAGTGATTGTGACCCCAGACCGTTCGGGCGTCGCAATCCCTTGGTATGCGCAATAAAGTGGGCTTCTACACATGCGCAAGCTGCAACTCGGAGAGATGAAAACGAAATAAAAACGACTAGAAACTAGACTGGGGTCGGTTACGGCTGGCACAAAAAGCACAAAATCGGGTAAAGGGTTTAGGAGCGGCAAATGAAGATATGGTAGGGGGCACAATGTGCCCCCCCCCCCTTGGGCTTTATAGGGTTAAACTACCCACCTCAACACTACAAAGTTAACCTGGATAAAACGGATAGGACCCCTAAGATTTTCCCTCATTCTCTCCTTAATAGCATTAATTCATTACTGCACGTTTTAATACAAATTTACATGTCATGACTTTTCATTTTATTTTTTTTTTATTTTTAACCCTAGCTTACCAATGAAAAAGTACGCTTTTAATTCCATTGATGGATAATGCAGTGTACGTGTATATTCCTTCTTTAGAAAGGAATTTATCTGCATTCTTGAATAAATTTCCTTTAAGAACAAGAACAATCAATTGCTTTCTTCTGCTCTTTTCCAAGGTTGTTTTGAATAACCATTTCTCTGTAAATATATACTCTAAAAAGCTAATATCAGAATATCGTCGGCTTTGCTCTCTGTATTAACATAGATTTTGAAGGGAATTTTGTGTCCATACATTGCTGGAAACAACATTTGCCTGTAATTTGAAGTCAAATATGTGTTAAAAGTACGGTAAATGGTACAATTATGCAGAATGACATGCTTATTGAGCTTTTTGAAAATAATATATGGGCATTAGTTCTTAAGTATTGACAGCTGAATCCTGATTGGATATTACTGGTTGCCATGGCAACAGGAAAAAAACTTTTTTGAACAATAATCAATAGAAATGTTTGTTTTTAATTCACCTATCTACAAAAAAAAAAAAAACTGAACAAAAAATACCAAAGTTTGCAGCAGTTGGAGGCATTTTTTGGATTATCAATCACCTGTATACATCTGGTTACCATGGTAACCATGCACAATATTTTAACTTACAATGTATCCCATTGTTTTGCTGACATCTCTAGCAACATATGGTTTTACGGTGTTTTGAGGAATTATTCATGAAATAACTGCAAAAAACTGTGATTATGTTGAAATTTTCAGTGCCAGCCGTAACCGACCCCAGTCTAGTTTCTAGTCGTTTTTATTTCGTTTTCATCTCTCCGAGTTGCAGCTTGCGCATGTGTAGAAGCCCACTTTATTGTGCTAAGCCGAGCGAAGGCGCATACCAAGTGATTGCGACGCCCGAACGATTTGGGGTCACAATCACTGGGTATGCAACCTCACTCGGCTTGCTGCAACTCGGAAAAAATATACACGAAATAAAAACGGCTAGAAACTAAACTACACTGACCTCAGCTAGTGAGTTTGCTGGCAAAAACCCTTGTTTGCCGAGGAAAAAGTCTGCGTGCGCTAAGACTACTACGAGCACCACTGGCACTGGCGCCTGTAGCAGTGCTAGTGGTGCGTGTAGTAGTCTTGGCGTGCGCAGACTCTTTTTCGAACAATAAGGTCTTGTCGCAACTAAAATGGCCTGTAAAATTTTATTGATAACAATTTCGAATCACATACTACCTAGGGGTGTTCCAGAGAGTCCAACCGACCACCCTATGCAGTCAAACCTTTTCTGCGGGGTGGGTTGAACGAAGTCATTTTTTCTGGGTCCCTGCGCCTGGACTATAGATAGAAAGATAGATAGATAGATAGATAGATAGATAGATAGATAGATAGATAGATAGATAGATAGATAGATGATAGATAGAAAGATAAATAGATAGATAGATAGATAGATAGATAGATAGATAGACAGCCAGATAGATAGATAGATAGATAGATAGATAGACAGATAGATAAATAGAGGGGGGAGGGGAGGTTGTTTCCATCAAAGGCACTATCCCACTGATTTGAATAGGATGCCCTTGGCTCAGTTTAAGGGTCAGCCTTGGCAGTTTGATCATGACCTTTGTTGGAATGCTCCCTGCAAGTCCTCCCAATCTCCCATGCTGTAGTCTTGCATCCAGAACAACTTTACTTTTTTTTTGGGGGGGGGGGGGGATCTCCCTCAAAGTTTATGCAAACTCTTGCATAATCCTGATGCCTGCACATGACACATATTATTTTATGACACAATCTTTAAAACTAGCATAGGTTTGTAACTTTTTTTTTACACTTTGGGAAAAAAGCCTATTTCTGAATGTATAGATAGGCCTACTCATGACAGATAACAGAGCATACTATAAATCGTAGCATTCAAAATCCCATAAGTATGGATTTGAAGATTGCACGACAGCAAAACAAAAGGCCCATTTACACTTGCTAGGAAAAATCGCGACATTTGGGTGTAAGTTGCTAAGCAACTACACCCAAACGCCCTCGAAACATCGCCAGAAAAATCGCCAGCCGGAGTGCGATTTTTTGAAACATCGCGAAGTTTTAGGCGAAGTTAGCGAGTGTAAACCCAAGCTGCAGAAATATCGCGATTTTTCATCACGTGACTCTCGGTATCGGATTGCACCGGGAGTTTATGCGTGCTCCCGATCCCTCTTTGGAACGTGTAGAGACCAACGGTATAGACAGCTGTGTACAGCCACAGGTCTAAACGGCCGATCCTCGGTCGGCTCGTGGTCTCTCACCTCCCCCTCCCTGATGAAACTAGTACACTGCACGAGAAAACTACTACTGGTAGCAAACCTGAAGTTCTCCAACCACGTAACATCACCCCATGACAACTTAACAAAATAATGTTCTCCCAGAAATGCGTTGATTCAGATTGTGGGAGTGCCCGTACTGCTCTCGATAATACGTTGTTTGTGGAATACAGGACTCAGGAGTACGTCACAAGTGTAAGTTCTTGCTGTCGCCTGATAAAATACCAGTCCTAACTTCCAAGTCTTACTTCCCACTTTCATCATATCGGCAAAATTTCATGATCCTCCTGAATGCTGCTGTAGATGAAGTTTTACCCTCCTACTACATATGTGATCTAATGTAGCGAGCTATATAGTTTTACCGTAAGTAAACAGTCTCGAGAAGCACAAATTTATGTGTGCATTGTACTGATAAAAAGCCCTGGCTCAACGTTCCAACCAGCCAGCTGTGATCAAAATATACTGCACTGCAGTGAAAACGAATGGAATAGCGCGCACTTCCATTCAGCTACCGTGTTGAAATCAGGTAAATTACGCATGCGCACTACCGACCAAAAAATCGCGATGTTTCGTGAAGCTCAAACTTCGCATGCTTTTGCGCAAGTGTAAACGGTGGAACCAAAATATCGCGATTTTAAAAATCGCGATGTTAGTAAGTGTAAATGCGGCTAAAGGTTTACTTTTTTTATAGGACTATGCTCTCTTTGTAAAACAAGCCTATTAATTCAAATTTAAATAAGTGGGATAAATTGTACAATCCAAAACTGTTTGTCAAACTCAAAGGGTTTTTTCTTTAAACAAAACTAACAAAGTATCTATAAAGTTATCATGGCAATTTTTCAACATTAAAAGTTAGTCTAGCCTGTAAGTTAATGCTTTATGTTTCATAATATCCACTGTATGTAGTTTGTGTATAGACTGGTGAGATACAACTTTTCTTTACTCGAATTTCAAAGACTTTTGTGTGTGTGTGTGTGTGTGTGTGTGTGTGTGTGTGTGTGTGTGTATTTTCATATCATTCGCTACTCTACATGTCGTCAAGTCTATTCACTTTCATAATATGAGACAATCAACCCATCCACCTATTCTGATTGGAAAATAATGATGCTGTGTTGTATCCATTCCATATTTGTGTGACAATCTGTCATACAATTCAAATTGCAGACAAGTTTCCTAACATATGAGAAGACGCACATAATCATGAATATATTTTATGGCACTGAAAAACAGACATTCTGTTAGTGTTCTGGTAGCAGGACTGAGCAGGATATAGACACACAACAGGAGCTCTCACATCCATATCAAACCTATATAGATGCAGATTTTTCATCTACACTACGGCCATGAACGAAAGTACATCATTACATCTCCCCCGTGATTCAACAACTACAAAATGGATACATTATAGTAGGAAATCATTCATTTGGAAATTTCCTTGTAATCTATGTGCATGGCAATGTGCTGGGATATTTCCTGCCTGTCATTTTATACAGTTCATGCATGGCATGTTTGGTGCCTCATGCAATCTGAAGTAGGATGATCGGCAGGGAATCCCGTCTCACTTTGCGTGGGTGTTGACAGTCAAAACATCCCACTGTAATCACCAAGGGAGTCTAACCAAGAGGAGAAGGAAACAAGAATTGATTTGACAAACATCCCATCCCTCTCAATGATTTCCTGTATGACCCTGAACATGCCACAACCTCGGGGCAAAGGATGATGTGGGCATCACAGAAGAAAATCTCCTTGGTATATACTGTAAAAGCTGTTATTTACGCGAGGGTGTAATTTTTACGAATTTCGCAGATCACTGTTGGGCCGCCAATTTAACAACGCACAAAAATATCGCCAAAGAACTATTGATCAAATTCGGACAGCCATTAGTGCACTTGCGATAGCTAAGGGGTCAAATTGTGAGAGCAACATCTCATGAATATGTTTGTGACCTGTGTATCTAGAACACTTTCACAGTAGTGTTAAGCACAGATGTAAACACACACACACAAACACACACAAATACGTTGGAAAGAAGAGCATTTGTCGGCAGAGATATCCAAAAAGTCCGGGAGACATACGAAATGGGATTCTGTGTGGACCGAAATTGAAATAAAGTCGGCTGGGGACACTATGATAGAGAGAAAAAACCTCCTATTTTGGCACTTAACCTACCATACGAACATCATATAGGCCTAAATATTACTTCAAGTAAAATGTTTTGTCTCATTCAAAAAACACAATTTTCAACCTAATTGTTCCATCAACCTGCTTCTTTGTATCTATTTTTTTAATGTGTTCGATAATGCCTACACAGCGTAAACAATTCTTCATGCTGCAACAAATGTCCTATTTTCTAAAAATTCTACCTGTTGTTTACGGTGCTGTAGATGGCAATATATAAAACACATCTTTAAAAGATGTTTAAAGTGGGAATGTGTGGGCATCCACATTGCTGGAAAGTTGGCATGTGATTGATACATATCGATTTCCTTTGTAATGCTCGCTCAGTGATCTCAATGGTTGTGTACGGAATCTCCACTCAACGTCTGAGTAAAACTTCAATGTGAGGAAAATGAAACAGACTAAGTACTAACTACTTCACTGAAATCAGGCATAGGGTGAAATAATGCCTCAGGCGACACTTTCGTGGCGGAGGCATAAGAAGTCAAATAATTTGAAGCTTAAAATTCTTGAACACAAGGTTGAAAGCTGCCAAATCTTAGTCTACTTTACTTAACTCAAGTTTTCACATCACTACCTTGCTGAAAATCTAGGTAAACTTTCTTTTATCAACTTTCCATTTTCCCAAGGATACAATTTTACTTTATCATTATGTAATCAGGAACTCAGCACTTCTAGCAGGATTGCCAAAAAAAAGCTTAAAGCTGTATCAGGTGGGTCTGATCGCTTGAGAAAATGTATACCTTGGTTTTAATTTCACATAATGTCCCCCCCCCCCCCCCCCCTCTTCACTATCATGTTGCATAGCACCTCTATGGAAAAAGACGAAGAAGGAAAGATAACAGCATTCCATTGAGCAAACTACACTCCATTGACCTGCCAAGAATATGAATTGTGATATGTGGGGAACAAGGGCTGCTTTTAATAGTGGGTGAGAAACGTCAAGATTTACTCACAAATCTGCTTTGTTGGGTGCAAGTCATGGATAGGAATAAGCAAACATTACATGCATGCTATCTAGCAAAATGAAGGTGATTGAACAGTATGTGTGTGTGTGTGTGTGTGTGTGCATGTGGAACGTCTATAAAATGGTGGTGGATGATGCTGATCCGATGACTGTACTAAAAGAACTCTTTGTTAAAATGAAGATTTGAAGGAGCCCCCCCCCCCCCCCCCCCCCCCCCCCCCCCAGTCATTATACCACGTTTGCTGATACATCTGTAGGCTGTTTCATCATGAAGCAGGGGTCTATGTTTTGGAGTGCCGCCCACACTACCCACTTCATACTCAGTGCATATATAAAAAGTATACCCATTGGGCTAAATACCAGACGTATGTGCAGCACTGAAAAATTCTTTTATTCATAGTTACGAATTCTGAAATGACTCATACAACTGTGCATAAGTATGATGATCATGAATGTGTTTCAATTTAATTTTCAGAGTAGGGGTTTGTAACATCCAGGAAAATCAAGACTTTTTATGATAACATATAGTTTCTGTAAAACAAGTTTGTTTTTTTCTCTCTCTTATGCTTATAAATATACATATGACCCAGTCTTAAACTTGGCACAACTTTCAAACTTTGAATAGTATCAGTTCTATTTGCGGGCAAAATATGTAAACAAAAAAGTAATGGCATGATCTGTTAGTAAGTCTAGTTATCCAAAAATGTAAGAAAAATAAGAGGTAGCACGGTGCAGCTTCATTGCACCATCGTTTGATGCTGCTACACCAAAGACTAAAAGTTAAAGACAAGTGTGCTACTTTGTCTGTCAAGTTTTGGGCAAAGTAAATACACACTTAGCAAACTAGACAAGACTCAGTGGAGTAAAGGGAGACAAAAGTCTGTTAGACTTCCTCTGTAAGATGCATGTATTGATGATGTCCTCTCTATAGCTATAAATTTTTGAGTAGCACAGGGTTCGACACAAACTTTTTTCTCTAGTGGCCCGTTCGAGCCACTGAACTCTTTAAATTTGTAATTTTGGTGGCCCAAAATACGAATGTGAAAAGAAAAGCGGTTCATTTTGGATCTTCGGTGCCCCATCAAGCCACCAAAACATAACCTTTATGAAAATGTGCTGGCCCCACTTCACTTTTCAGTGGCCCTGGGCCTATGGGCCACCACTAATGTCTAGCCCTGGTAGTCATTGCAAAATCTATATCAAAGGATCATTGGTATTTATGATGCATAAACTACAGTAATAGGTAAGGCAGAACAGGTGGACCACATTATCAACCTGTACTGTGTTTTGTTTGCTGATAGGCACATACACACGCTGGAGTGCTTTCGTCACTGATAGACACAGTTATCTGTAAACTAATTGTCAATTAATACAGATTACTTGATCCCCCTAATCCCCCTTGTGTTACCAAGGTCTTCCAGTTGGACTGAGGGACACTGCTGCATCTTAGTGGGCATGCTAAATTTGCAACTAGCATGAGCTCGAACGGATTACTGTACATGCTGATGAAAAAGCTTATCAAGTTCTGCTATGTACTTCTACAGGGTAATAAGGAAGAGATAGAAAAGAGATAGAGATCTATATGACTGTAACATTCACCACATGAGTGTAAATCATGTTCAAGTTTTAGTTCAGCCAAACTCTCATTTAGACAAGACCTTTCATGGTCACGTTTCCAAAGTCTAAATGAATTTGTGAACATTGGAACAAAATCGGGCAGAGAATAAGGTTTTGGCTTTTATAAAATAGAATTGATGAAAAGGTGTGGACAACCTTCATTTCAATTTGAACATACAATATAAAATATCGCTTTTAATAATCTTCCTCTAACTCTTTTCATGGTCCAACTTCGTTATAATCATGTTAAGAAAAATACATTCTGCATGGTACATACATCTTGATTCAAGACAAGGAACTTACCTCAATGACAAGAAATATGAAAAAACAAGATATCTCATGATTCAAACATATGGCCAGTTGTTTATAACTTGCTGCAAATTTGACAAATATCCTCTGATTATTTCTAGCTTTTAAAAGGACAAGTTCACCTTCATAGACATGTGGGTTGAGTGAGTGCAGCAATATTAGTAGAACACATCAGTGAGAGTTTGAGGAAAATTGGACAATCCGTTCAAAAGTTATGAAGATTTGAAATTTCTGCTCAAGCACGGCTGGATGAAAAGACTACTATAGCTTGTGATGTCACATGTGTACAACGATATAAAGAAAGAATAAAGAAAATTCAACATATTTCCATTTTTCTCGCATAACAAAAGAACACTGGAGTTCTCTCTTTCAGAAGGCAGGGGGAATAACATTACCCCTAACATACATCAGTAACAAGTCGAAGAAGTGTGCACTTTTTTCAAAAAGTGAAGTTTTCTGAAATTCTCTTTTTATTTTCCTTACATCGTTGTACGCATGTGACATCATACACCGTAGTAGTCTTCTCATCCAGCAGTGACTGCGCAGACACTTTAAAAATTCATAACTTTTGAACGGATTGTGCGATTTTCCTCAAACTTTCACTAAAGTGTTCTACTAATATTGCTGCATTTTCTCAATCCTTATGTATATGAAGTTGGACTTGTCCTTTAAAAGCTTTCACTCCCTTAATTACATGCCTGGTTTTGTTCAAAATTAATCTGCACTGGATTCATTTATAGTAACTTGACACAAGAGGTTTGGTTTCCTTGTAATTTAAGAAGTCTACGTTTGGACAGCTTTATAAGATGCTAACCTTCACTGTGAAATTGCATGTTCCTGCCCTGACCAGCTTCTCATCCTGTTGCCACTGGTGGGGCTTGCTGGCCGGCGGGACGTACGACGTGTCCGCCTTGCTGCGGAAGCTGCGCCGTAAGCGCTTCATACTCAGCGAGCGGCGCAGCCGACTTTTCCGTTGCGGTGACTGGGTTGGGGCTGATGGGGCGGGTGAGGCCGGTGTTGTGGTGCCGCTGGGACCCGCCTGAGGTTCGCTGTCGCTGTGCCGGCGGTTGCGCTTACTGCTGGAACCCCCAAAGAAGAATTTTCTGTGGGTGAGACGGGAAGGGAAGATAATAATAATTTCTTTTCATTATTTAGAATGACTGAAGCAAAGAGTGTGGTTTAAGGAGTTAAATGATTGATACATACTATTTTGACAATAAATTATGTACGAATTCATATCAACAACCTTATCCCCCTCAAAACCAATAAAAATGTCATACCATTTGAACACCACTTGGTATGCAAACTCCATAAAGATAAATTGAAATTAATTGTGCTGTTAATAAAAAGACCATACATTTATATGAAAGTTCAACCAAACGTCATTATATTTTATATTAGTCTATCTACTCTTCTTCCATGCAAATGACACCTTAAAGGCAGCCGATCGCCATCCCTAATGGTACGTAAAACTCCGAACGACCGAAGTTTGTGCATGCAATTGCGCAATGCTATCACTGAGACAAGTGTGTGTGTGTGTGTGTGCGTGTGTGTGTACGCATCATACACAAACATTGTCATCGCGAGCTGCGGTGATTGGAGGAGAGAGGCCAGAAGACGCTGCGGCGTGTGTGTGTGTGTGTGTGTGTGTGCGTGTGTGTGTACGCATCATACACAAATATTGTCACCGCGAGCTGCGGTGATTGGAGGAGAGAGGCCAGAAGACGCGTGGCTCTTTCGGCCTCTCTTCATGTGCATGCGCACTGAGAGTGTGCGTCCATTCGGAAGCTCTCGTGGCTCGCTGGGACAGCCATTTTGGGTTAGGAGATAAGCACAGGGAGCTCTCTTGTAGCCTACCGTATTTTCGCTGACCCATTGAGCCAGCGCTATTCTCATTCGGGGGTCACTACATTTGATACAGAATGGGGGAGGCAGCGTGTTGTGTTCGTCTCCGTGCCGCACAAACCACTCGCCACGACTGAGTGTCTTTAACATTTCTAAACAAAAATTCTTGTCTTCATGTACGTCTTTGTGTTCTACATAAGTTGGCACCTGAACAGTATGTAAAAATTAGTTGACCTGAGAAAAAAATCTGAAAGTCACAAATAAGATGGTTCGCTTCATATCAATGTTTTGGGAGTTATTATCAATGTTTTTGGAGTTATTATCAATACTCTCTTGGCTAGTCATACATTGAATGGAAGTAAGTATAAAGAAAAGAGAGAGAGAGAAAAAAAAAGAAAACCTTTCTTCAAGAGTTTCTGAAGCATGCAGAAGACATTGAGATCAACTGTGACAAGAAAACAAGCTTGCTCTAAGATTGTAAACATATGACGTGGGGGTGTGTTCTGTTTACTTTCTCTCCTATGCCTGCACAGAGCAATAACATTCCTGCCTACACACTACATGTACATAGGCTGAACATGCACCCCCTCAGTGTTTGAGAGGTACATATGGCATGATAAGCCAAGAAAACCACACAACCTGTCTGGGCGGCACAACACTTTTGCTATGTGGCAACATCTCCTTTAATGAAAGGAACATTACTCATCACTATTCTAAAGTTTGTAATCATATGAAATATGATTATATACATGTATAAACAAAAAGTCTGACACTGTACACCACTGCCCCCAAACCCTACTGGTAAACAGACAAAAACCATCGTGAGAAACAAGATATCAAATGGTTGTGAAAGAGAAAGCAATAGCATGTTAGATAAAGTAAGTTATCAGGCTCAAGAGGATTTTCAGTGGATGTAAAAAGAAATGACAAATATATATGGTATGACATCTTTCTTGACAAAAGCTCTGAAGCTAAATGATTACACCCAGCTTGCAGATCACTTGGAGTGCATTTGCTACTCCTACACAAGTATGTGACACATTATACAGTATGCACACAAACATACTCCCCCCCCCCCACACACACACACACATTGCCATACAAACACACACACTATTCTTATTTCCCTTTTATCTATTTCTCTATGAGAGGGCAACTGTAGCATACTGTACAAGAGAATTTAAAGGATGCTGAAAAAGCGGCCCACAATATCAATACAGCCAGCATCTGGTGCAATATGGTCAGGATGGATTAAAGGCAATGTTTAGTATTTGCAGATAAAACAAAACCTAGCTTTAGTGCTTCAAAATAGTCTTAAAATGTGAGTTAGGGATAAAAACAACCAATGTAAAAATGTTAATCAACTGGTATAATCAATGTTAAATATTTTTTTTATATACACAAAATGTGAACAATAGTTTAACATAATAAGATTTTTTCTAGAATAAACCATCTACAGTTACTGTTTATTGAGAAAAAAAATAGTGATATCTCTCCATATTTCAGGCTTTAAATTGCAACATTTTTCTTATGGTGGGAGTTTTTGTGATACAACTGACCTACACATATGCATCAGATGTGATGGCTCGAACATTTTTAAAATCACTGCTCCCAATGGTAGACAAGACCTTTAATGCTACAAGAGGACAAATGGCAGGAAATGCCACAGCGGGCAACACACCCTCCTCGTACTGACGGGACGGCACAGAAACGGTAGGCGGTTCTGAATTTCTAATAGAGCATGAATCCGACTGCAATTTGCAAAGCACATATAATCTCATCTGATTGGGGAAGCAATTTGCGCCACCACACTACTTGCGTCCAAAAACCGCGGCTGTGCCCCAGCGTCCCGTGGAGGTTGGTCAATTATTCAAATCCTATCTGCTCTCAAGACTGAGGTTTTGGCGAAATTGTCTCATGTTCCGATGGGGAACGTCCGAAATGACTCAGTTAACATCATGGAAAATCGCTCAAGACTTGAGGCCCATATAGATTTGCAGGAAAGTTTAGAAAAATACTAAAAACAGAAGAAAATACAAGGACTGACGGCAAAAGAAAGAAAAAATGAAATAAAGAGATGAGGCACATTCAATGGGAAACACAGTTTCAGTTCATCACAGGAGATTACAAGGACCCAATAATGTCATTTCTCTATCACATGATAATCAATTTGCCCTCATAAAACACAGTTCCAGCTCATCACAAGATAAAGGGCCTAAGTAATAATGTAATTTCTTATCACATGATAATTAATTTACCCTCATAACTTATCCACCCATCTGCATTATACAGTACTTTTTTACATAACTGCAAAGGGTCTACACAACCCATACCTTGCAAATGGTTCTTGTTCATAACTTTATGAGAGTGAATGGTCCTCACATGTTCTGGTTAATGATTAATTTCGTTGCCATCTTGCTTAGTGACATGATGATAGACACATGAGATGTATAGTTAACCACTTGAAACAAACTGCCGCTTATTACTCCTTTAAATCCATTTGGACTTAGAGCCAACATTACATAGGGCCCACCTTAAAAGTAATTCACAACAACATATCACCAAATCAAGGTTCAGAGTTCAACAAACACTTCCTGGTACTTGCATGTACAAGTACACACCCATCCATGCATGGCTACATTGGTAAATAAAATCAAAAGACAGTGAATGAATGTGCTACTGTATACACCACATATGTCACACTGTTTTTATTTTTGGATAATTTCATGAGTGGGGTGCAATCTGCAAATTTAACGACAAGCAAAAATATGAACTCTGATCCTAATACAAATGTGACGTGAACACATTTCTCCATTCATTACTGCACTACTCTGACGTTGGCAAATTTAACCTCGTGTGAAATTGTTGGAAAGTCCCAGTTTGCGTGGAATTAGACTTGCCACAATGAACAAAATACAGTGTGTACAGTAATCTATTGCCCTTTCATGGGTATGTATGTGAGGCAATAAGTGATGCATGGATCAGGGCCCCGTCGAAGTTTATGTTACATGGAGGGTGTGACAAAAGAAGAACTAAAGGCTGCTGCAGTTTTAGGAAATCTCTTTAAAGGTTTCTTGACTTTGAGGCTGTCTTTTCTGGCTATCTCAAAAAAAAAAGAAAAGTCGGACATGGCAGATGGACAAAATTGAACAGAGACGAGGGTCCACAGTCTAAACAACTGATTGTACGATAATATGCATTGTCAGGTACATATAATTTTGGCTTCAACAGTACAGCGTGCTTCTTGTATGCAATCTCTAGAATATCGGTATGCAGTACCTGCAATTACATTCATTGTTGCACATAAACTGTAAGAGAAATCTGTTTGTCTATTGTCTCGACTGAATGTTGATTTTCTTATCACCTCCACCTGATATCCTGCCTGATGTAGAAAAGAGAAGAAAATAGAGAGGAAGAGGTAGGTCAAAGCTGCTGGGCTTTGGGGATTTTCTTAGTATCCTTTTCTTCTGTATTTCTCCCACTCTTCCTGAGTCCCACACCTGCACTTCTGAGATTGAGAGCCTCTGCCAAAACTGTATACCATCAGGGTGCTACATAGCTTTTTTTTTTTTTTTTTTTTACCACTTGCCCAGTTGGGAAAGCAGATATTTAAATTGTTGCAGAATACTTGCCCGAACGTGAATCTTACTTGCCCAAATAGAAAGTACAAAAATATCAGAAAATGAAATAAAGAAAATCACTTGTCGGGTTGGACCTACTACTCATCGACCGCCTAATGTTTATTTGCTTGATAAGAATATTTAACACTGAAATTCACGGAAAAAACTTGACCTACGTGATTGAGAAAATCCAGCTCTATCAAATGCCGTAGTTCCCTTTTCGATTCAAAGTTTCAGTGCAAAAATATCGCCGACGAACTTGCGCGGCCTCGTTTCAGCTCCCCGCGGTAAATCGCGTTATTAGGATCGACCGCTGTTTTTGCATTGACAATGCACGCAAACCGAGTTGTATTGAACACCGTGTTGTACGAAGCTTTTTAGAAGCCTTTTAGAAACTTCCATAGACATTACATTGTGCTGTCATTACGATTCGGTGAAAATATTCATTCGAAATTTTGTCCTTGATTAAAACCATTAATGAACAGTGAATTATCGCGTTTTCCCACACTATCCTCATCTACATTCAAAGCCAATCCATTTTTTATGTGCTTTGCGCGCAGACGGTTTAAAAGACGGTGGTCGATATGTAGTAGGGCTACCATACATCATATAAGCCAAGGGCTTGACACATTGGAGAAACAAACTCAGTTTGATTGAGTGTTGGTATTGCTTGCAAAATGTTAGATACACCTTTGTAGTTGCTGAAATGAAATTTCAGTGTTTCGTATTGATCACTAAACAGTCATTATTCTTGGGCTTTTGTTTGGCTGGCTTCCTGGGTTTGAAAGGGCAAGCATTTTTCTCATTGTTCCAAAACACTTGCCCGACTTTGATTTTCACTTGTCCTGGGCAATCGGGCAAGTGCTTATGTAGCACCCTGACCATAATGCTGAATGGCAGAGCATGGAAAAGTTGATTTAAAATGGTCCATGTGTGAACGGGGTCTTAGAAAGCAGCTGCCCCAGCCACTATGCCACTCATGTGTTTGAGGTTCACAAGCAAACTTTGAAATAGCTCTTAAATACCAGTAATGTATCTCATTACCCGCTTTTATGTGTAGAGACGATTGAGAACATGCATCGAATGTTCATATTTGAGAACAAAGTTCACACATTACTGAAAACCTATTGGCATTAATACACTGACAGTCAGCTTGGGCTACAACAAAGATCCTAAATATATTTCCACTCTAGAGAGTGCAGAGTGATCTAAAGTACCGTACATAAAATGTTTTGTCCTTACAACTTCAGTCTTTATAAGGGCAGTTCTCATTGGAAAATATTGTGACATCGAAACTTGCTATGTCTAACCTTTCACTCACACTCTCAATATAAACAAAACCACAGATTCTTGATATCATAGTGCACACCTGATTTGAATGATGACTAGGCCTATTTGTTTTCTTTTTGATCATGATCAATTATCATTAATGCACTTTTTCAGAAAGTTTTGAACACTATTTGCTGGCTGGTCTGTGATGCAAGTCCTAATGAATTGGTTATAACCTTTCTTTTTTTCCATTTACTATGATTATGTCATCACAAGCAGTGCGCCATGCGTTCCATTAATGTTGGATGTGTTCTCATTAGTCAGCAGAATTTTCTGGCGACGGTACATTAGCTGCAATTTGACAGCGTCATGATAATAATAACGGCCTCCCCCCACTTTACCAACGCGATGTTTCAATGTGTGGGACTAAGCGCCACACAGCCTACGATGCCTCTTTCATGGCACATTGGCGAGCAGGCCCAGCTGCTTTTACATTTGTATATTCAGCTCCTGCAGTGACAGCACATCCTCGCTGCCAAGGTCACTCTCCCTTTCTTCCATCTTGTTTTCTTTCTTTCTTTCTTTTTTTCTGTTCTGAATACACACTTGTGAATGTCATCTGTGGCAAACTTGATCGGGAATATCGTTATCACAGGTACAAAGATAGTGCTGTGTTGGGAGCAGATGTGGAAAACATTCAATATGCTCGTTAAAGGCAGCACACACTCATGAGGAAACTACCAGACAGCATATCAAAGAAGCTCTTCTACCTGAAAGACATACAAGTTGTATTTAGAGACTGCATGTGTAGACAAGTACCACACAAATCATCACAGACAAAAATGATGTTAACTTTTTTTTTCTTTGACACCAAATATGATAACAATATCAACACATACAGTACTCCTATAGTGGTACCAAATCCGCAAAAACCCTCTTAGTTTTTCACCCATTTCAATTATCAAGAAATAGTCTTGCTCTACTTCAGAGTGCAAATTATCATCATTATGGAAGATTTACTGTAATCAACCATTAGGAAAACACCTTACTGCTGATTTTTGTGAAATTTTGTGATGAATGAAAAGAGCCAGTGCTCTGCTTAGGAAGTCCACATGTACAGTAAATGAAGAAAAAAAAATCTAGAATGCATCTAAAATGCAAGTCAACCATTACTGATAAATCAAATATTGGCATAGATTCAACAGTATGTAAAATCTGGACTACAATACCTATTTTGCTACATACGTAGCAACAAAATATTGCTTTTTGTTTCTGAACTAACTTAATCGAAATATTGCTTTGCGTAGCAATGACCCTTTCACAGGAGATACAAAAAGTTATGACGTAAAACTGAACATTGAGTAAGAGTTCACAAATCATTCAGTTGACAGGATGGTAAATTTTGAAATTGGCTGCCTCTCGTTTCACTCAAGAGCCATTTATGTACAACGGCAGGAAGTATGCATAGATTTCACATCATCCAAAATAGTCTCGTCAAGTTAAACTTCAAGCAGCATAAAGTAATCTATGTACGAACACAAAACACAGTAAAAAAAAAAGAACAATCATGAAATGAACAAACATTGCAATCTGCAGACTTGAATGTTGATGAAGATGCTTATCTACAGAGTTCCCTACTTCTCATTTCCTTCAAGAACTTCTTTACAAATGTGTTTGCAAACCCTTGTGGTGAAAGATTTTCTTTTTAATGATGATGTTCCTTATTTGAATTTCATTCAATATCACCATCATTTTCACAATGAAATGAATATAAACAAAACTAAGCAAAACTTTGCAGAAATTTGCTAATTGTAGATGTCATACTGACGAAGGGGATACCTGTAGACATTCTCTTGCAGTAAAAGTATGTATTCATATTCATCCATTAGTGTTTTTCTCTTTGTGCAATTTTCAAACACCATAAATTCAAGGACAGCTTTGGAATACCATCAGCATTTCTATTTTTACAAATTCTGGTTATTTCTTCCCTTCATAATCAAATGAGAGGAAACACTATATCACATGGATACATGCACAGGCAGGATTTAGACAAAACAAAAAAGAATAGGCCTGCATAGTAAGGTTGTATATTTCAACAACTGAATACTCCAAAGTTTGAAGAAGAAAAAAAGAGGAAATGGTATTGATTACGGTGTACTTGGCAAACTTTCAATACCCATGGGAGGTGCGACAGTAAACTCTAACAACATGATTGTAGCTTATGGATTTTACAATGTATATACACATCATGATCAATCACAGGTTAATTTGTGCTGAGCAATATTAAGAATCAAGTTTAGTTGGTTTCCTTTGATACATGCACTTGTAATCCAAAGTTTGAAGAAGAAAAAAAGAGGAAATGGTATCGATTACGGTGTACTTGGCAAACTTTCAATACCCATGGGAGGTGCGACAGTAAACTCTAACAACATGATTGTAGCTTATGGATTTTATATACACATCATGATCAATCACAGGTTAATTTGTGCTGAGCAAAATTAAGAATCAAGTTTAGTTGGTTTCCTTTGATACATGCACTTGTAATTTTGTCATGACCAGTCCTAGCCAGGGATGCCACCCATGTAAAGGGCATTGAAGTATTCTGAGTGCACAGCATGTAGTATTTCAATATGGGAAAACAGTGCTTTCCATGAAACTTGTAACTTTTGGCAAAAAAACAGTTCAAAATACTGCAAACAACAACAAAAGACACTAGTAATTGGCATCTCTGCACTGCCATTGTTTCTTCTTGGCCAGTCTTTGCCAAATAGATTAAGAATTTTCATAAACAAACACTAACAGTTTTCAACGACAATGAAGACAAGTACCTTGAAATTACCACAAAGAGCACATGTAGGCCTATCATTTATCAATCATCAAGTATGACAGCAATTTGAAGAGATATCTCCTTGGTGTAATGGACACCAAAGTATACAAAAGTTGAAAACCCCAAGGTTTCAATGGGTTGTCTCTCACTGACTGACTGACCGCATGAGAACCGATTCTCATTGTTCTTTCATGGTAAAGGTCTTGGAATAGATACAGGCCTACTATGAAAAATGAGAAAGAATGAAATGGTATGGTCAGGAGAGGATTTTGTGTTTGCTATATGTCAGACAGACCACTCATCAATATATTAGACTATTTTCACCTAAAAAATTGATATCAACAATCTTCAACTGATTTAATATACATTTCACCAATTGAAGACTAGTCCCAAGTATGCTTGGGCACATAAATTGTCTATGGGAAATGTGTGTTATAGCAAAATCAGCTCATCCTTAACGGGTAATGTAGAGCAATATACTGCTTGCCCCAGCAGACACCAAGTCGGAACCAACGCACATGCATGTATACACAATTTGTACGTGATGATATACCGGTAGCCAGCTGGTCTATGCCTACTATATCTGTGTGTGTGCAGCTGATGCTTTCAAAGCACTATCTGTAACATCCTGCTGCTCAAAATTTTATAAGTCACTGTAAGTAAGTATGTGACTTAAAAGTGATCATAAATATTCATAGAACCTTTCTATGAGTAGCGCTTTTAACATAATTACTATTAAGCCTGCAGCCAAAGAAATGAGGTCCACGATAGGTATTTTATGGAAATATATGGATATGACACATTATTTTGGCATTCTGACATTGAACTTCATTCATTACCATGTCCAATTGCAAAAGTTATGTACTGAAAGCAGTTCCATGGAATGTACGATTTGATGTTTGCTCGTCAACACTGCGACAATTTGTATTGTTTACCAAAATGGTAAACCTCTCTTAATTTTTTTTTTTAAATTCATAGCCTCATTTCACTGCTCACACTGTTCTTCAAATGCTATTAAAGGTAAGAGAAAAGCATTATAGTTTTACGAGTCAGACAAATGAGTTTTAACAAATGATTTTTCCGTACATGCATGTGCTGCATGGTTAAAACCCACATGGGCTCAACAGGACACTGTGCTGTACAGATACCTTGTGAAAACAATGGTCACCTTCTAGCATGAATGAAGCCAAGACCCAAACAGCCTAGACAGTAGGATGCCTTCCTGTCTTCGTGTGTAATCCCAGGGTTAATCCATCCACAATTGGCAGGCACAATGAGCTTCTCTGACTCCACAAGAGAAGCAGGGTTACTGTATCACCAGGACAGTCACTCCTCTCATTACAACATCCACAAAAGGAGACAACAATCACCAGGACAAGGTCTGCTTATTCACTGGCTGATGGGTTATTTCAGGGGGTCCTTCAAGATTTACAGCTCCGCTTCTATATCGTCACCCCGAGATGGCTAGCGTTCTGAAAACGCACCGCATGAGTCACGAGAAATGACCCTGTTATCAAGGAGGGGAGGATGCTATGGAGGATAATGGGCAGGCCTGTGAATTAATCCGATTTGAATCCTGAGATTGTTGTATCCATCCCACAGGCAAGTGCGATCACTGGACATGTGTGTTTCTCGGCTTGCTCATGATAAACGAGCGTGTCTGCCTGTGGCTGGCTGGCTGGTTTCACAGGGCCGAAGGTGCTATATCCACCGAGCTAGCTCGCTACAACAAGCTACTGGCCACTGCCACCAGCATCCGCTACCAACACAGACCAGCGGCAGTCCTGCATCTACCCTACACACCGCGTTTGTCGCTAACACACATCCTGTCTCTGTATAAATGAGCTCGGGTTCTTTTATTTTCCTCTCTCTCTCTCTCTCTTTTTTTCCTATTTTCCCTCCACATATGTCAGTAACGTTGTTGAGCAGTCCAGGCTGGTTCCACGGCACCAACTGCCTGTGTGTAATGATAATGCGAAAAACAGCACTGCCCTTGCATTCAAACACACACTTACACACACACACACACACACACACACACCGCACGTGTATACATACACACGCACTCACACACAGACACGGCTCTGGCAGAGGCATTTATTCAATGGAACGCTCAATAAATGGGGGAGTGAGCGAGGGAGCACGCCAGGCAGGGAAGGGAAGGACAGCGGGCAAAGGAGATGACACCATTGTGTGGAGGGTCTCACACATTTGCATTTACATGAATTGGCAATGGAGAAAATAAAGCTGGACAATGAGACAATAGCATATTGATTCATTTATTCTGCCAACAGAGAGGGGGGGGGGGTGGGGGGGGAGAAAGCAAGAAAGAAAGAGCATCAGGTGCAAGTCGATTCATGGACAGACGAGAGGATGCAATAGAAAAAAATAATCTGTCCTTCAAGAGTCTCGTGGTTTTGCTTGTTTTTGTTTATGTGTGTATAATATATAGGCATATGTTCATGAGTTTTTGAGCTCCCTGTTGCTATTATTCATATTCATGAAGGCCTTATAGGCCTAGGTATGTATATATATTATGTATTATCATTATGTACATTATCTCAATTGATGAATCCTGGATTCTAATTAGACCAAGGTGCAGTAAATAGTTTACGCTATACTGCCCAGCAGTCAGCTACTGGTTTTTCGATATACAACTTGTACATACAGTGTACATGCGAGTAAGTAAGCCTATCTACGTATATTTGCAGACTGTTGCTCATTGTGAACTGTGCGTATATCTATATTTGTGCACTCTGCAATTATGCTTTTGAATGTAAAATAATTTTCTGTTTTCTCTGACTGTTAACACAACAATTTCATTTCAATGCCTTGATTTAGCATGAATATCTTAAAATTAAGTGGGATCTGGTATATAAGACTAATATCAGCTGCTTTCATGTGGGTCATGGGTAGAACTACACATTTGTATTTGCCCTCAGTGATTTCTAAACATGCAGTGTAACGCCCCTCAACTTCATCTCAGTTCATAGCACTGTTGAAATATGACCTCTGGGCAAGTGGGTTTCACCATGTCCCTCAAAGCAGTCAATATTATTGTATAACATTGTATTTCATATGTTAAGCTCAGTCTGCGTAATGCATACCAGAGTTTATGATCAAATTCAAAATAAAATGAGTTCAATGGTAATATCACTTTACACAGAGTAAATCAAACAATTATTGTGAACATATGATATTAAAAGCTTATGGAATCTTACAGTATCATTTACTGTAATGAAACACTGATATTTTTCACCTCCACATGCGCTGTATAATATGCACATTTAATGAGGTGATGCTGGCATCAAATGGTCAAAACGTCATTGGGTGACCTATATAGGCACAGGGCTCCAGTGCAATTACTGTATTAAAAGTATTTTGTATAAAAAAAAAAAATATCGAAATAGCTTTTGAATAATGTCTATTGAAGTTCTGCATTGAGTGAGGGGACAAAATGTTATCAAATACGCAATTTTGTATCTTCCCCAATTGCCCATGCAAATTCACAAAGATTTCGCCACATAGACTCTACACTGTACCTGGTATTCAGAATATCAAAATACTGCACAAATTTATAGCAGGAAAAAAGGTGTATTTTCAAGATATAAGTATCTTTCTTTTTTTTTTTTCATAGGAGCAGCAAAAAGTATTCGCAATTGTTTCTGCCAAAATTCCCCTAAAACATAAATATACAAATTGTACACATATTACTTGTTTACATAATTCACTCTCACTTTCTGTGAAGTTTTGAGTGGGCATGGTTAGTCAAGTGGCTAAATCAAACTTCGGAAATAAAAACAAGAAAGAAATCTTTTGTTTGATTATTCTATTGAGGGAAAGACAAATTGAATAAAAGGTTTAATATCATCATAACTGGCTCTATTTCAAAGGTATCTCAAAACCTTGACTGCATGGGAGATGAACTGAACTGGAATTGTCAGGGCAGGCTGAGGAGCAATATGGGCTTGCATAATTCGTTCTTTCTCACTGATACATCATTATCATCTCATCTTTATAGACCAAATGCATACATGCCATGCAGACTGCAATTGTCATAACGGTTGTTCGCTGCATGGCCATATTCGTTCGCCATGCACAACTGCACACATGCAATATACTCTAGAACGGGCGGATTTGATTGCATTCTCAAATATTGCAAATTACATATCAACCTACTGTCCTTCTGTTCTACCTGACAACAGATGGGTTTATTGGTTCTATTTTCCTTGCTGCCCCACCCACCTCCCACAACTCCCACTCCCTCACAAATGCCTACAAAAATGTCATGCTATGACAGATAGCACATTCCAGTACAATGCATCTTACAGTACTTTCATAATGAGCCATCTCCCCCCCCCAAAAAAAAAAAAAAAAATGTTTCATCACAGCAATGTAGAGCTGAATTTGTGTTGATTTCCTACAACTTTAATTTTAACTCAATATCATCAGAAAGTGATGCACAACATTGTATAATAATTTCACAGTTTTTTGTTCGTTACTACACTGTAGCTGTATTGATATTATGTTATTGATGTGTATGTAAAAACATGCTTTTTATTGTTGGAAATGAAATAAAATGAAATGTAAAATGAAATGATCTGTTACACTTTGTACACTACGCTTTGATATTCAATACAAATTCTGAATGCCCTGACTTTCCCCTTTCATCTACCTGTTGAGTTGCTCACTCTTTCATGAAATCCTCACTTAATTTCTCCAATAGAAACTTTGGGTAATGTCTGTTGTTGATCCTGCCATCTAATGTATCGATGTTTGGAATGAATTGCTCCTGGTAAGTAGTATCCAGAATTCGTAGGTCTGCAAAGTGTACAACTTTTTCATGAATGCCAATTTTTGAGCATGGGATTTTCACAAATCCTCCATAGAGCACTGTACACTTTGAATACGTTCATGGCTTACTAAGTTACAGCATTTTATGCAGCATAAGGGTATTGAATACATGCACTTTATAACACACTACACAGTATAGATCTCATGCCACTAACCCGAGCACAAAATGTCAAATTGTATCCAATCAAGGTCTGAAATGACTATTTTAGCAATTCTATGCAAATCATCAGACTGCAAAGATCATTTGAGAAGTTGAACAATTTGAAAAACAAAACAAAAACATTCAGTCGGAAAAAAAGGACAAATGAATGTGTACCAGTCTGCAATTGTCAATGAAAACACTAATCACACATATAGTCCTACTGTGTGACCCTAGCACAGAATGATAAGAATATCCAGATTTGACATGACTACCATACAAATTCTATGCCAATCATTAGACAGCAGCTATAATTCAATCAAAAGGTATAAAAATTTAAAAACAAACTATAGGCCTAATATGTAATGTAGAAAAAAAGTCAAATGAATGATAATTACCATGTGACTACCTGCTGTCACATGAATAACACTAAGATTATAACCTAGCACACAGTTATGAAAATATCCAAGTTGAAAATGACTACTGTACCAATTCTATGCAAATTATCAGACTGCAAAGACAACTGACTTAAAAAGGTTTTTTTTTTTCTTTTCTGTTAACAAAAACATTTAAAAACAAATGATATTATAATGTAGGCCTACAATGTAGAAAAAAGTCAAATGAATGTTTACCAGCCTGCAACTGTCCCGTGAACAACACTTAACCATAGATCATAAAATGACAGTTTGCTTTAGTAGATACAGATAACCAGCAACACCCTACACCACCCATCACCAGCACATATCGTCTGATGATAGATAAACGAGTGAACAATGAACTGTAGGTTCACAAACCAGTCTGTTTGGGCGAGACCTGCAGCCAAGCCACCCTATAGTGTACATGCCAGCAGGGACCGCCCCTTGCCAAGACAGCCAACTCCATCAATGTTACATCTTATAGCAGCCTCCTTGAACTGCCAAAATCAACATTTACAATACAAATGATGAATACAATGAAATTGTGATATGTAGGTGAGTGTGGAACACAATGATCCCCACTGATAATCGTCAAGTGCAATTAGCTAAACCTACCCGATATCCATGACTGGAAGGTCTGCCGGCACACGTTGCATGTGGATATATCCCAAAGACGAAATGACCACGGAACAAGTTTGAACAGTTGGGAGGCTCGGTCAGCGATTTACAAACAGCCCTTCTGTTGACTCCAGACAGCCCAAGCGTGAAACACATACAAAGCAGTTAAAAAAATCGGGATTCACACACATGTGTGGTGGATTTTTCTGATGGAAGAGGGCTGAGGGAGGACCTACGTGTACTTTGTAGCATGGTTATTGTGTCACCTGTACGACCCAGATGTCGCAGTAAGGGTCCAAAGTACATGTGGACAATTACTACACCTTACTGATATGCTCCTGATGATCTGGACCACTAAGTTTGCACACTGTCACACACACAAAGTACCTTCTAAAAGCTGGATTGAAAGCTGAGTTACACATCCAGACATAAAGCAAGCTGACCAGTAACCAACATCAGAACTCCAAAATATGGCCTCTCTGCCTCTAAATCTTGAGTTCATGCAGTTTAGTCACTGGATGCTACAACCTCACAGTATCTACATGTAATCCACTTGGACTAAAACAACTGTACCATGAATAATGCATTTTACATCAAGGAGATCATGGAATAGATAAAGCACAGCAACGAACGCGGAAAATGTTGATGTGTAGCAAAATACATGAATGTGAGACATTATATCTACACAGCATAAAGAATGGGCAAACCATGGACAAATCCAGGTTGACATTTTTTGGTTCATACAGCAGTTTGGGGAGAACATCTAAATCTTGATCCAAATCTCACTCATTTTTTGTTTGAACACATAGCAAGCCCAAAAATGGCAAGCCCAAAAATCAGGTTCACTATTTTGGTTGCAATCCAAATCTTACTATTTGTGTGATTGTTCTCTGGACATGTGATGTACCCAATAATTCACGTCAATGTTAATGGCCCATCATATGATGCTTGCTATTCAGGCCAGAACATCTGCACAGCCCTGACAGACTGGCGCAAAAATGAGAACCACCATGTAGAAATTTCCACTGAAACAGAACATGACACTGTGGAATGACACATACAATTTTTGTATCTATGTCTCTGCTTTTCCTTCAAACTTTCACTGAAATGTTGCTTTGACGTTTCGTTGATTTCTTTTAATATCACAAGGGCATAGGCCTACATTTTTGGAAGAGTCACAGCAAAAAGGGAAAGGAAGTAGAATGAAGTTTTTCCTTGCGACAAAAAACAAAACAAAACTAAAAATAATGTACACATTGTACCATGGAGTTCATAGCAAACATTCCACTTCAGTTAGTCACCACTTGAAATTCTAAATAAGCAGAGAGGTAGGGTTTCTTTTTTCTCTCTTTCTTTCTTTATTGCATCAAACTGCTGGTGCTGCATAAATGAATGATGAGTTATTGTTTGGGAGCTTGTCCCTTTGGGCGACCATTTGCCTCCATGGGAGAGGGGAGAGATGTTGTTTATGCCATCTTTTCTCCCCAGCAGCCATCAAGCCACGTCCTCCTTTACTCTAGAAGAAAACACAAAACAAGACCAAACACAGAGACACAAATAGCCATGCTTAGCTTCCATGACCTTCCGGGGTCAACTGTTTTCAACCAGTCACTCTAGGGATTTCCCTCTTATCTCAAATGATGTCAGCGCATAGCACAAAAGGGGGTAGAGACTGCATTCCCTGTTGTAACAATTGCTTGGATACCACCAGTTGTACAAGTATGCTTTCAGTTTCCTTGTTATCCATCACATACTTTGGTCCATGCTCTTTAGGAAGAATTTCTAAAATGAATTCTCTGGGGAAGAAAGCATAGTTTCAGGATGTCAAAATTTGTAGTCAGAAGCACTAAAAACTACAATGTATCCATCATACTTCATTGGAATTGACATACTGTACAGTTCCAGGAATGGTTTCATTAAGAAGATGAAAAAAATCACTATTGCAATGAAAGCAAAATTCTGTACACTTGCTATTTACCAATTATTTGAAATGACTTACAATTGGTAAAAACTTTGGTTTATTAGAATACATACCCTTTATGAACACACTTTTATTGCTGTTTACTTATCTGTCATCCCATGCCAAATTCTCTTTCTTCTAAGCTGTATCAAACGTTCCGATATTTTATCAAGGAGTTAAGCCTACCTTATAAAGAAGAAATCAATTATGGTAGTTCCGTGTTTTCCTATGGGAAAAAGTTTGTCTATTAACTGTGGGTCAGGCAATATTGAAAGCATGTTCAACCCAGTGTGAAACCAGTGTGAAAATTATGTTGGTGAACTAGTGTCCCATGCACTCGTTTTCATGTAGGCCTATGTAAAACAAACTTTGATAAATGCTACAGTAGTGTATAGTGGGTTGACTTTTCACGAAATTTAAGAAAAAAATATCCTACAGCAACCTTCTATCATAGAAATATACTGCCACACATGTTTGGCTGTCAGGAAAAGCCTAAGATTTCAGGATTAGGCTTAAGGCATGCACCACCACCCCCCCCCCCCCAAAAAAAAACCCTTTGTTTGCATGGAGAGTTTCAATATGACAAAATATGTAGATTCCTAGATATTTTAATCTAGTTTTCAGAGCACAAATTGCAGGCCGACATATCACAATTAAGGATGGCCTCAGGCCAGCCTCATGCCAGCCTGGCATTGTAAGCAAGGTTCCAGCTAGACAGAAAGATCAGTCTGTCCGGAGGAGTCTTTTATTTTTTTGACGTCATCGCTCTCCTCTGGAGACAGACGGAAGCTTGTCATATACCTCGCTGTATTGTCCCGATGGAGAATTGGGTGAGGTACCTCACCCTTCTCGATTGGGTCTAATTCCCAGCCCTAGATCGGCAAATTTAAACTTGCATAGCAAAATCAACATTTCAAGATTGCATTAATTGCACTTACCAGATTAATGAATCATCTAACATTTTGGCAGAATTTTCATGACAAAAGACACAACCACCAGCCCGTTGATACGATCGTAACAGCTCTTCAACGTATGAATCCATTAGCCAATCACATGCGAGGTAGATTTCTACGTGTTTTTAATCAAAACACGTACCTCGCATGTGATTGGCTAACGGATTCAAAATGGCGCCTTACTGCTAGCGAACGGCGGTGTTGCGATACGGATACAAATTTCTGCGATCTTACCTAGTTACTGTATTTCGATTGCACAATGTGAGAAAGTTACCCCAAATATTACTGCATAATGTGTCATGTCATGTCAAACTTGTTTGAATGTAAAAAAGCAGTATGAAATTGGGTTTATCGTAATGTTTGGTCTATGCGCGATCCCTGCCAGAGCATCAATACAGGAGCTAGTATTACACTACAGCCTTTGGTCTGCATAGGAGGAGATCCGTGAAGCCAGACGCAGTCTCCGCGGAACATATCCCCGACGACCAGATACAGACCGATCTTTCAGTCAAGGTTCCAGCCTAAACACAGGGTGCATGGTGCACAACAACTTTGAGTGTGCATGACATCATCAGATAGGGACTTCAAGAATTTGTAAGAAGACAGGGGTAATAAGACCATGCACCAGTGAATATGTGTTCAAACCAACAGACACTACACTCAGACCATACATCAAAGAATGTGTGCTAAGGCTAGCAGACACAAAGTGTGAACTCATTCATTGTGCCAAAACAAAAAACATTCAGTTTTATTCAATTATACATTTGATGATGGATCCACAAATCCAAAAGACATGCTGAAGGATTTTACACTACAAAGTCATTATGATTTACAGATTACATTTCTAAAATGCATTCTATTCACATAAAGAGTTACAGAGTATTCAGACAAAAGAATGTGTCTCCTTGCTAATCACTTCCTCAAACTACAATTCAATATAATAGCTGTGCCAAACACCCAAGGTCTGTCAATCAGAAACGTGGTATGCAAGTTTTATGAACCACGTAGCATGATTAGTTTTAAACCAAAGTTCCACTTCCTCAATTGCACTTTAGATGTCAGATCATTCACAAAGGAAACTCACAAAACCCCAACAAGCCAATTATGGTCCAGAAAGATGTATGAGGAAGTATAATTCCAGTTTTCTCAGTGACTCTGAAAAAACAACCTGATTAGCAGAAAACTATGTTTTCTAAACAAACCTAAAAAAAGAAAAGAAAAAAGCTCTTTCATACCCCTTTCAGTAACTCATGCATTTTTGGCCAGCTCCTGGCCTGAGCTAATTTGGTCTGCGTCAAGCAGCAAAAATTGCATTCAGCACGTTTTTTCGCAGAGTTGCACTACTTTTACAATGACCCATTCACGAACTCGGCCACGTAAGGGACAACTACCATGGTAACCGAACGCACACTCCAGCGGAGGGCATGGCCAGGCAATTGTGACCTTTGACTGTGCAAGGAATTTTGGCCCGAGCCTGGTGCTGCTATCGTTCATAAACTTTTAGTTGATCGGCACCAGGCCAGCGCCTGGCCCACGCCAAAATAGTCCACTCCTGGCGTGGGCCACTTTGGCCCCACCCATTCATAACCTCACAATTTTATGGCTTAGTTCGGGCCCAGGCCCGAGCCAGAGGAGTTACTGTAACTCAAAGGGGTATCGCATGTCTAATATCCCTCACTGTGATCTTCCTACCCCATAAGGCCTAACCTGGCCCTAGCTGGGATAAAGGGGAGGGCCTTGACATGTCCCAGTTTGCACTGAGGCACAGGACCCAGAAGGAGGCCAAACTCAGCATCTATAGGGTCACTCCTCATCAATCAACATACCTGTTACAATACAATCAATCACAACTCCACCTCCCTCCTAAACATTAAGGCCGTGTCACACCAGCCTTGCGTGCGACTTGCAAAGAACAATTTTGACTACCCGGAGGTCCCCGTAGATATTCGCACATGACAGTACCTAGCATGTATCTCAAAAGTAGTCGCCCGGAGGTGCGCACGCATATTTTTTTACCCGCAACCGTGTTTAGGCCCTGTCACACCTTTCCGGGCAAGCTACTCCGGCTTGTTACGTGTAGGGATTTTCTAGCATACCGGACATTCCTGAGGGCGGAAAAGGATTTGTGCGAGTCAGCGCATGTGTCTTACTTGCTGGACGCGTTATACTTGCGAGTATACTGTGTGACCTTCGTACCAGTCGCGTGGGGGCTGACAACTTAGTGAAGGAATTCCTCTAATGGAATGGCTGAAATCTCACAGAATTTCATTATCTTGGCTGCATACGGGACTGCGAAGTACCTGCGTGGGAATTGCCTGGGAAGTACTGCCGCTAAGGGTCTCCTACTGGCGTTCTGCGTGGACCTCTACAGGCATTCCCGCGACTCACCCGGAAAAAGTTTTGGTCATGCTCAAAACTTGGCTGCGGTTAAATCGGACTTGTGTGAGCACCTCCGGGCAACTACGCGCTAGATACTGTCAGGTGCGGACCAACTGCGGAGAGCTCCTTGGAGTAAATTTGTTTCCCCGCAAGTCAAGCCGCAGAAGTTCCCCCGTACGGTATGACAAGGCATGAATGAAAATTGCAAACATTCTTGTTCGCCCGCTGAAAATCTTCTACGTGCTGGAAACTACCTCCTCGCCACAAGCCCGCGTTATGGTGTGACACGGCCTTTAGTTAGGTTCACATGCTATTCCTAAACTTTAAAGGGATGTACGGTATTGGTGGAAATGAGAATTGGGCTTTTAACTTTTTGCGAGATACCAAGAAAGCATACCATTTTAAGAGGAACACAAAGTTTATTTGATGAAAATCGGGTTTGGAATGACTAAATGTGACCCTGCACCTCAAAACAAACAAAAAGTCGCCAGACATGAATTTTTAGTTAAGACCATATTCTGAAAGAGCAGACTTTAAGCTTTAAAATGATGTATAACTCAAATCAAATGGACTCTCCTAACCAATGTAAATATTTGAAAGAAAGCACAAACTCAGGAAAAGTGTGAACTGAGAAAAGAGGCTCTGAAGTACAGTGTCTATTCAAGTAATCTTTACCAAACCGTGCTGGCTGTGCGGTGAATGGGACAAAAAACAGGAAGTAAACCACCAGAGTAACAACAATGAAGGGATTATCAGATTAAACTGAAATTGAGCATGCCTCATTAACACATTCTGTCCATAATTAATGCCAACTTTCAAAGCAGTAGTACTATCCTTTCAAAAGTTATTAGAGTTGAAAGTGAAGAGTGTGGACAAGGTTTTTCAGAAATGAAAAAGGAATTCTAAAGACACACCTAATCACACTATTCTACCAAAAATGTTCGAGATAAACTGCTAAAAGAACACACTTTCCTGCCCGTTTTACGATACCAAATTTTAGCATGATGTAAAAGAAGACCCGCTCTTTCAGAAAATATGAAAAAGTCAAGTTCGGCTAGGTTGACACATTTCACTTATTTTCAGTCCTCACGCAAAATCAGTGTGTGCGACTTTATGTTCGTTTTGAGGTGCACGGTCACAAATCATCCAAAAACAAAGTAAAACAAAGCAATTGTAATAAAAGGTGGGTCCCACACTTTATAAGAATCGCTCTGTTTTGGACATCTCAGCCATTTCAAAACCAATTTTCATCAAACAAATGTTGAATTCCTCATGGAATTACATGCTTTTTCATATTTCATATGAGGTTTTTCATTATCTCACCAAAAAATGTTAGGAACCTGAAATTAGGTCTCAACCCAAACTATAAGATCCCTTTAAGTTTAGGTCGAAAACTTAACTCTCGATGATTATCTTGTAGTTTAGCACTGTGCGGACGCATTCGAAAGTTAGCAATCTTAAAGTTTAGTCAATGATTTTAATAGAACCACGAGACATCTTGGGGTTTACGCTCTCTCCACAAGCCATGGGTGGGGGGCTCCCCACTCATAGTTTTGCTCCATGTGGACACAATGATCAACCAGCTTGTGAGTTAGCGTGAACCTCGCTTCTCGTTTGCATCCAGGTCAACCTCTAGCTGCACTATTTTGTATGCGTATAAGGTCATCTAGCAAAGACTCTGCACTTCCGGTGTAATCATTGAGTGGGATTTGCTCGTAAGTTGTTACTTAAAGTTTAGGTGCGCATGTGAACCCGCGTCGTGAATTCACGAATGGAGCTAATCATCAAGAGTTAAGTTTTCGACCTAAACTTAATGTTTAGGAACAGCGTGTGAACTTAACTATTGACATGGTAGGTATCCTAGCCCGACCAGACGCCTTCACACAGCATTTGACAAGTACCCGTACACTTTCATAGGGACACCCCTTGGAAACAGAATCTACAAAACGTTACAATATTCTACATTATACCCCAAATTTTACAATCTATTCTCAGGATAACATGAAATCAACCATTTGGGCTTAAAGTTGGAATTACAGTTCATAGCAACCATCAGATAGGCATACTGTAAAAGTGGAAATTTTTACTCAACCAGAAGCTAGCATGAAAATAAAAGCATGTGAATATTTTTGCTTGCCATATGGTCTAGTATACAAATGGCACACTGGTCTGAGTGCGTCTGTCGGAATTGTGTGCATAAGGTAACTATGGAATACTTAACCCACAAGATGAAGCCAAGTGGGTTTAGGCTAAATTCTATAGTTAATCGCATGCACACTACTCCGACTGACACACAAAAAGACATGTGCATCATCTGTGTCGTAGAATGGGGCAATTTTCTTGCCGGAAATCCATTAAAAAAAAAAAAAAATCATGTTACCTCATGGCAAATTTACTAGACGCATTTCCTTTTGGCTTCTCATAGACAAAAGCCTGACAACCATGCATCCAGTACTTGAGTATACTGCCACATGACCAACAGCACGACCTAGCATAGAGTATATGTATAAAGGGCGGTGATGACCATCAGGTAACTTCTGCCTTGACCAGGTAAATAACCATGCAGTAGAGAAGTGATCTACTGTGTGCAGATGAAGCAATAAATCTTCATTTTCGGTAGGTTATAATTTGCTGAAGTCAAACTCGATAACACCAAAATTCAAAAAAAAAAAAAATAATCAAAATTACATTTATCTAGGTCTGAGTTACCAAACATATGAATTTGATCCAAAATCTGTGCCATCGCACCAAGTTGTCAGTGGGTTGACAGGTGTTTCGACAGCAACAGGTACAGCCCTGTTGCGACCTGCTGTGCAGCGACAGGGCTGTGTGCAATATGTATACCCATGATTTGTGCTTCATTCATTCATTCATTCATTCATTCATTCATTCATTCATTCATTCGTTCGTTCGTTCGTTCAGTCAGTAAGTCAGTTAGTCAGCGTACATACAACTTACAACTCAAGGTATGTTTGCTGCTTCGAATAGAATACTGTAAAAGTGGTTTCTTTCGTGGTGGTTTTATTTTCGTGCTTTTCGCGCTTTGAGGTTGAACCGCAAATTTAACATCACGCGAAAATGTTTTTGAACTCGTCGGTTGTTACAACGCCATCATTACCGACCGCGAATTTAAACACACGCGAAAAAGTCGGCACCGATGGAAACCGCGAAAGTTTCTGTTTGCGAAAGAAACCACTTTTACAGCATGAAGATTCATCTCATCTGTATTTGCTGGACAATATCTGTACATGCCATACACATACCTGGAAACTCTACACTTGAAGGAATGCCAGGCATATTTTCACAGCAAGAGACTTTGTGTTAGTACACACGTGTCAGAATCATAATTGCATTCAAGAAGGAAAAAAAGAGACAGCTCACTTTCCTCAAGAATGAATTCTTCTGTTGTGGAAAAGTGAACATGCGGTGAAGCAATCACATACATGTATGGCAACATAAATTCTTTGTGAAGATTCTACGTAATATTCTTTGATGATTCAAAGAAAACCCTTAAAACTGGGCTACACTGATGACTGCGCAATATTGGTATCAAACATTCTTCCTCGAAGACACGATAGGCATATACTACATGTTGCACATCTACCTGAATAATTCTAGCCAACTCGATGGCCTTTTTCAGGGCATGAAATTTTCACAAATTGCCACTTGCACTCACTGCAGATAGTGCAAACAAGAACTTTTGCATGCATTTTAAATTTGTGTACCTCGGCTCTCGCGAAATTCTCAAAAATCAACAAGGGAGCCAACATTTCTGGTTTTAAAGTACAATTTGTAGTTAAAGGGATCGTACAGCTTTGGTTGAGACCTGATTTCAGGTTTCTAACATTTTATAGGTGAGATAATGAGAAACCTCTTGTGAAATATGAAAGATGTAATTCTATGAGGAATTCAATGTTTATTTGCGGAAAATTGGTTTTGAAATGGCTGAGATATCCAAAAATGAGCGATTCTAATAAAGTGTGCGACCCACACTTTATTGCGATCACTTTGTTTTACATTGTTTTTTGATGTTTCAATCATTCAAAACCCGATTTTCATCAAATGAACTTTGAATTCCTCTTAAAATGGTATGTTCTGTACTATAGCATAAGTGTTTTCTTGGTATCTCGCAAAAAGTTTAAAGCCCAATTCTCATCTCCACCAATACTGTACCATCCCTTTAAATACCTAAATATTTAAACACCCTGAATACTCACATGGGAGTTGAACCATCTGCAGAATGTTCTGCCAATGGAGTGTCCATATCAAAACTTGAGACTGACTCCAGGAACAGACGCTGGGATCAGCAAAATCTCCTATGACACTATTTCCAATGTGTATTTCAATGGAGATCAGCTGCATCATATACATTTTGTAGTTGGAAGTAAAAGCATACCAACACTGCTCTCGTGCCAGCAACACAGTTGACATCTGTATACATTCCAGCATGTAACTACATGTTTTCAGTCATCATACAGCCTGCAGTACTCCAGGAAAATGGAATCTCCTACACCTTCAGCCTGTCTTAACATAGTACAAAAAGTATGAACCCAGCAGACATTATACAATTGTATCTCAGCTCAATTGTACACAGATAGTGCAGGCAAAAGTTGCTGGTACAAACATTTCCCAGGAGCAGCAGTAATTGATCACGAATTTACTTTTATGCTGTCATCAATCCATAATGGCTTGCAGTGACAATCGAGCAATTTGAATTATATTCATAAGAATATTATCAAACGTGTGGAGATGGCACTGGGTATGACAAAGGTACAAACATTTATCCCCTTGTTTGATGTTCTGCTCATTTTCCTAATCACAATGAAGGTCAAATTCATTATAAATCCCAAACTTGAGCAGGCCTGCTGGTTACTTGAAAATTAGGAGAGAAAATTGTCCTTGCTATGACCCCAGGCTGGTATCATTTCTTTACTATCTGTTCCAATACTCTCTGTTTTGTGCTATCAGTTGCTCATTATGATGAAATGTTATTTCTCTCACAGCATGTTTGTATGTAGGCCTACATGTACCATTACAGCATTGGAGCTTTTTCATCCTGAGGAGACGGAATATTACTTGGTTGTATGTAACCTTGCTCTGTTTAGCATCTTGTCCCTGAAAGTTTATCTTTCAAAGCCAAATCAATAACAACAACAACAACAAAAGGTTGTACGTACATGTGCAACGTACATGTGCAGCTTTAGTGTACATTGTAAAGCAAGAAAAAATAGATTTCTCAATAACATCCTTCAAAACCTGCAACCCATAAATATATAAATAAATTCATCTAATGTGTGCATCCATTCAGAGTGAATTTTGACAAGTTTTTCCGAGTTGAAAGCTATGATACCATTAGCAATAACAGTCATTTTCTTGTTATCACTATGCAGCTAAAAAAATAGTACTTTAAAGTACTATCAGTAGTCTTTATGCAGGCCTAATATTAGAATTATCACAATATCTGTTTATGGATTTACTGTGAATACACCACATGTGCATGTAGGTCAAATCAAATTCTGTCCAGAGGCAGTCAAAGCAGGTTAGAATGCTGGTACTGTGAGGTTTGAAGCATGTTTTCATATTAAAGCCATTCAAGTTTAATGTCAAGAAAAGGAGTATCAGACAATATCAGCATTATGTCTGGCTGGTCATGGACAAATGGCTTTCACATTCAGGTGTACTAATCAGCAATTCCATGAGGTCTTAAAGGTATTACACGTATTTACCATTTGCAGATGAAACAGAAACCCAGCTTTAGTGCCTGAAAATAGTTCTAAAATATGAGTTAGGGATAGAAACAACCAACATAAAAATTTGAATCAGTAAAACCAATGTTAAGTATTGATAAATATACAAAATTTGAAAAATAGTTATATCGAAAATGTTTCTAGACTAAATAAACCTACAGTTATGGATTAGTCGGAAAAATAGTGATATCTCCTTATATTTTAGGCTTTTTTACAAAATGATTACTGTAGTATACGATCGGATGTTTTGTGATACAACTGACCAACACATAGACATCAAATGTGATATCTTGAACATTTGTAAATTGCTCCTCCCAATGGTAAACGGTACTTTTAACTTCCAGTTTCCCTAATGAACAATGCCAATATTCTACACTTGAGGTCTTTCAAGCTTAACTCAAGAACACTGATGAGCTCAAAAGCTAAACTATAAAAAAAATTGTTAAAAAAAAAATGTAACTCTGTTTATGGTATGGAACCAGGAAAATAATGTATCTTGTAACAGATACCCAAACAGAAATTATCAAACTTGATATTGTTTGTTCAAGATTGCTTTGATGATTTGTTGCTTTTGCCTTCAACTGCTTTCAGTGAGGACAACTACAGTACCTCCTTTGATACAAAGTGCCCTATTACTCGGGCATACAGCTTCTACAATACATCAAATACTTAAGTCATTTATCTTTTCTTAAATTCACATCAATGCCTTGAAAAAGTGAGAAACTTGAAAGTTGACGGAAGTCACTTAAACATTTGAAGAGAAAATCTCCAAAGAACAGTAGTGTAAATATACACTGTATGCTACATATTACTACACTGTATGTCAAATAGACACTGCACGCACAATATATGACACGAATGGATCACGTATGAATGGATTAACTCTTCTGTGAAGTCTGTAGGATGGTACAATGTATGCAGTACATCTGCCATAATTGTGATGGTTCACAATAACTGGCACGTCCCACACACATTACCCGCCATGCTTGTGAAGTCAAGTGGCAAAAGGACCTATTTCACAATATAGTAGAGCGCAGGCCCTTTACTATGGCTGAGACACTATGAGAGTCCATACATTGTAGATCTCATCCCATTTTACAATGGTGCTTTGGCAATTTTTGGCAGTTGTACACCACAACAAAAGACAAAATTTAGCTCACAGTTGACACAGTCTTGCTTTACATGTAAACCATCATACATTGAAGTCAACCTGTTGAAACAGCATTCCAGTTTATTTACTTTTGCACAAAATTCTCATCGTATCGGCTACAGATATCATGGACCCCGTTTACAGTGCGGGGCTGGGCCGAGCCGCGGCCGAGCCCAATCTCAATTGCGAGGCCGAGCCCCGCAATTTTGTCCATTTACACTGCTGGGCTTGGCCGCGCTTTTGATTCAAACCTTTCAATATTTTGTCGTAGTGGCGCTCTGCCTGTAAAGCAACTTGGTATTGTCTGGTTTTCAGACCCTTTGCCAACGGAATTTCGTGGCCGGGCAAAGGTGTTTGCCGAAGGAAAACACCCTTTGCAGGACAAAACCACCTTAAATTATACTAGTTTTCGACGTTGAGGGTGTTAATATCCTGAATAGTGAAATAGTACAGGCAGAGGGTTTGGAAGCCAGACTAAAATTGGCCGCGCATTTGGCCCAGTTTGCGTTTACACTGAGAAAAGGCCGGGCTCGGCCGTGGCTTGGCCGCGGCCGAGACCACCTCCAGAGCGTGGCCAAATGCACGGCCAATTTTGGCCTCGCATTTGGCCTTTTGCGCGTTTACACTGAAATGAAGGTGGGCTCGGCTGCGGCCTCGCCTCGCACTGTAAACGGGGTCTTAGTCTCATGAAATTCAATTGTACTGCTGCTGGCCCAGTCCAGTGTCTGAAAAGGTTTGAGGATGCCCCATGCATAATGTAGCTGGAGTTCAGAGGTTACATCTACACTTGGAGCAACATTTTTTATTTTTCTTTTGTATAATTTGACATGATTGCTATTGCGGTGAAGTCTCGGCAAAAAAAAATTTCTAGCAAACCCAGATGCAGTCACAATGTAAATCTTCCTCCCAGTGTGCACTGAATGATTTATGCAGCAGTACACAGACCAATGACAATGCAAACGACAATGTATTCTAACATCAAGCTACATGTACAATGTATCAAATTAAAATGGATGTCTCTTGACTTCCACTGTGAAGCACGAGTACCATCGTCACTTTAATAGCAAGTTTGGCTGCTTTCATATTCACTTAAAGGAAACCAAAACCCAGGTTTACGTTTCCTTTGATAGATGCCCGCTGCATGGTAATCAGTAATGAGCCAGCACAAATGCTGCGCACTGTGGTTCTGTCTTCTTACTTCAGTACAAATCATACAACATATTGTGGTGATCAATCATTAATCCTTGTCTCGCACGCTTTGCAATACCTGCCAATGCCATTCATACACAACACAAACAGAAATATTTTATTAATGCAAACATTGAAACTATTACATAATCTAGCATGGACAGTGCATTCGTTTTACCCATAAGATACAAAATGCATGACCATAAAAAACAACAACCCAAAAACAAACATTATGAAAAGTAAGTTCATCGAACATTATTTGTCAGTTGCTAGCAACTATTTCCACTCACGAACAAGTCATACTGCACTATGTACATGAAAAACTCCAGCATTATTTTACAGATCAACATGTGTACTCGGAGCAATTTGGGCAAAGAGAAAATTTTGTTTTGTTTCATTTTCTTGGACATGCTCGCAGTCCACACAGTTCTTCTCTACTGTAAGCATTATTTTCACTACATGGATATTAATGTACTATGTACTGTATGTATGGAATATGTGTAATTTGTGGTGTGGAAAGTTTTGCACATTTTCAAGCCATGTTCATACTAAGGAGTTATTAGTTTATACATTGTGATGCCAAAATCGATATTATTTGCCATTATTAGCCATATCTTGGGGGAAAAAAATCACTATGTTGCGAGTGAAGCACTTTGAATCTCTAGACCGAGCTTGCTTTAATAAACAATGACCATAACATGACCCTGGGCACCAGAGTGTGCGGACTAAAGCTGTGTTTACACCGAATCCGGCACGGGTCACGGAAAGGGGTTTTTGCTAGGGTACGCCAAAGGAATCATGTCTGGTTCTGTTACAATATCACTTTCCCACTGATAATTTTGTTACAAACTTAATCTTCTTCTGTTGATTTTGTTGCTCTTAATTTTAACATATGATAAGAATAACATTTTGAGTGATTTTGTACTGAGTGACTGATTATTTTCATCAGAACCAGACATGGTTCCTTTTGGCGTACCACAGCAAAAAACCCAGCCCGTTGCCCGTACCGTGCTCGGTGTAAACGCGTCATTACATACAATGGGCAAGTTGCATTTTGGGATTCCAAAGATGACAGTTTTCAGGCGCAATTCACACATGCCATGCATGGCAAATGATTGTGTGAATATACTTGTAGATTAAAAAATTCAAACTGGACTGATTTTTGCACTGCAATGGACATTGCAAGAGTTCACTTTTTGTGTGTGTGTGTCCACAAACAAAAATAATGGTATTGCATCACGTCGCAAAAATTGATTTTCAAAAACTATTCATTTAAGAACAGGGGGGCATTTCATCAACGAGTTCGTCGGAGGTTTTCACCGACAAATTTGCTATCAGCCAATCAGACGCAAGGATTTCATTAGCTTTTAACAGTTGTCAGTGTAAATCCTTGCGTCTGATTGGCTGATAGCAAATTTGTCGGTGAAAACCTCCGACGAACTCGTTGATGAAACGCCCCCCAGGACTATTTTGTGCTCTAACTGACTCAGAGAAGCAGTGACAACAAATATTTTTGGGAGATAAAACATGTAGGGCTTAATACAGGTTGAATGTATACATGTAGGCCTACAAAACAAAATACTCTCATTCAGATCTGTGAAGTTATCTAAAATTGGCTCAGTGTAAAAAATAAATACATAAATAAATAGAATGAAATTGACCGCACAAGAGTCTCCACATTGAAAGTTATTTTGTTGCTTTATGAGAAAATAATGAAGAACTTATGATCTAAAGGGATTTTAACTAGGCAGGAATGCGCATGATGTTTCTCAGAGACAAACATGGCAATTAAAGGGACTGTACAGTACTGGTTGAGGTAGGGATTCATGTTTTGAACATTCCAAAGTGAGATAATGAAAAGCCTCTTATGAAATATGAAAGAGCATGTAATTTTAAGAAGGATTCAACTTTTATTTGATGAAAATTGGTTTTCAAATGGCTGAGATATCCAAAAAAGTGCTAATAATAAAAGGCGACATGCCCCAACTTTATTAGTATCTTTGTTTCACCTTGTTTTTGGATATCTCAGCCATTTCAAAACCGATTTTCATCGAATAAACTTTTGATACCCCTTAGAACTGCATGCTCTTCACATCTCATAGAGTGGTTTCTGAATATCTCACAAAACGTTAAAAGCTAAATCTTCACCTCGACCAGAACTGTACACACCCTTTAAAGCAGTTCCAGGCACTCACATAGAGATAGAGTGGCAAGAGAGATCGACATGATCCTGACTCAACATTGAACGATAGCCTAAGTTCAACACATGCCCTACTTGTTGGCAGTCATCAGCGGTATGTGAACATGTTTGTGTGGCATGTTAGAGGATGTTTCTTAACCCGTTGAGGACGGATTTGCCACAGACACCTTCCCAAGTATTCTCGGGACTTGTCCTCAACAGTTTAAAGGATGTGCCTGTCTCATGTTGATTTTATTTTCTCCTCGACCCCTACAAACATAATCACACATTGACATGACACGCTCCTAGACATCATGAACAACCTCTGTGATTTTCTTCCACAGTACAATTAGTCAACGGGTAACTGTGTACCATAAGAACAAACTGACTACACAATACACCACAAACTCACTTGCCCGCTTGCTTGGGGCAACCAAAACTCACTGCCACATCAAGCATCAGCAAATGTATAGGCACTGGCCTGTTTTTAAAGTAGGGTGGTCTAACCTTTACACGTAGATTCAGGTATGTAGGAGGAACATGATATTGGAATGCCCTGATGATCATTTATCATTGAATTAAATACAAGCATAGATATTTCTATCCACACACTATTCTCAGTAGAGGGTAAACAGAAATTCACAGCAGCCGGGATTTTGACCTTGCTGACACTGTGTGCATTACTTTGTTTTCACCCGACATTCACATGATGCTTGTAGATCATCATGGAACACGTCAGCATGTCTGCAAGCAGGGAAATATTCTGTATGAATACTGCTGTGTGCACAGTAGATGCCAGCAACAGCTAAATATTGGAACAAAAATAGATGAATAAAAAAAGATTACATCTGCAAGCACTTCCATTTCAGCACATAAAACTGTAATCCAATAGTGACATCAACTTCCATGGCTTTTTAATGTTGTTGTTGTTTTTTCCCATGAGTAGCTGACAAGAGCCTTGAAGTTGTTCAGTTCTTCTAATGTCACTTTTCAAACTTCTCATTGTTGTTGTTGTTGTTTTTTGTTACATATCCCCTAAGGTAAAATTTAAATATTTACTATGCTAACCGAGAAAGCAGCAATGGTATTTATTGGCCCTTTTAAACGTTGATGATATTTGTACAACTGTATGTGTAATGACAGTACCAATGAGACTGGAAAAGCTTGAAAAAAAAAAAAAAAAAAACAGATCTAATGCAAAAATGATCCAAATTGTCCCATAGAGAAGTGAAATCATAATTGAAATCATAATTGAATTCATGATTATTTCAAATGAAATGCATCACAATGTGAGATCTGGTAAATGATATGGATAGCAGCTAAGTGTATGTATCTTCACCTGATCAAAATCTTGAAAAGTGTGGTATTTATATCACCCCAGGACATCACTAACAAATAGCCTTTTTATCTACATTGTACACACAGCCAAAACATACAAAAGAATAGCACCTGTCCAACACTGTCATAGATACACATTTTGAAACAGCTTTATTTTATGCTGATGCATAATCATGTTAGTCTGCTCAACAATGTAAAACCATGTAAAAGTAGGCATACAGATGTAAGCTACCATTAGTAATGGAAAACATACTGTATAGTAATATGCCTACCAATAAGAACTTCAATCCAAAATCAACCTTGAAAACTCTATTTAAAGATAACGTGGGAATAGATAAAATGTCTGACACTGTGATCATCGTTTAACAAACATAAACACTGTTATCTAATATGGCCTCAATTTGCTTTCGATGGTTGTTGCAATCTATATTTAGATGTACACAAGGCCCTAAAGTCAGTCACCTTGATACATCAGAGATTCACACGTGTAGCTACGTTAATTTTAGAATTTCTGAGCACTTCAAACCCTTAGCAATCCTCATCCATTCATCAACAAGTACTGTGGTACTCTCCATTCATTTTGTTTTCTTCTCTCTTTTTTTTGAAGGAAACAATCAAAGGTGTACGCTTGATTCCATCCGGATATCTTGTTGCTTTGTATGAAAAATCACAGAAGTAGAGATCAGTGAAAATTTGGGGGGAAATCAGATGCACACACACACACACACACACACACACACACACACACACACACAGTTATTCAACTGTAAATGTTCAGAGATTAAAGGACAAGTTCACCTTCATAGACATGTGGGTTGAGTGAATGCAGCAATATTAGTAAAACACATCAGTTAGAGTTTGAGGAAAATCCGACAATCCGTTCAAAAGTTATGAATTTTTAAAGTTTCTGCTCAGTCATGGCTGGATGAGAAGGCTACTATAGCTTGTGATGTCACATGAGTACAACGGTATAAAGAAAGCATAAAGGAAATTCACCTTATTTTCACTTTTCTCGCACAACAAAAGAACACTCGACTTCTCTCTTTCAGAAGGCAAGGGGAATAATATTATCCTTAACATACATCAGTAACAAGTCCAAGAAATGTGCACTTCATTCAAAAAGTAAAATTTTGTGAAATTCTCTTTTTATTTTCATTATATGTACGCATGTGACATCACACACTGTAGTAGTCTTCTCATCCAGCAGTAATTGCGCAGATACTTAAAAAATTCATAACTTTTGAACCGAATGTCGGATTTTCCTCAAACTTTCACTGATGTGTTCTACTAATATTGTCGCATTCCCTCAATCCACATGTACATGAAGGTGAACTTGTCCTTTAACCTGTTGAGGACGTCGAGTCCCGAGTATACTTGGGCAGGTGTCTATGGGAAATGAATGTGTGTTGATAGCAAAATCAGCCCATCCTCAACGGGTCAAGACAAATTGGCAACTCTGTGTGATCTACAGTTCGTACGTGTTGAGCGGCTCTCCATCTGGTTTACGTGTGTAAAAAAATTCCATCAACTTTCATTTTTCTCCCTTTAGAAGAAAAATTGTCTTCAGATCTGTTTTTGGTATTTTAAAAAAGAGTAACATGTTTTGCCAGTTCTCCTCTGTGGATACAAATTGAAAGTTCTGTCTGTGCCCAAATATTTGTGAAATAAATAAAATCAATGACATTTTGTGGACAAAACAAATGGAGAGCAGCTCATCACTTACATCTATACATTGATGTGCCTATTTGTCTTATTCTTTCACAGTTCTATATATTCTTTTTTTCTATTCAATCCCCTTCCATCTCCCTTCCTCCCCCCCCCCCCCCACCACAAAAAGAAAAAAAAATCATGGTTAGTTGAAAAGAAGCAAAACAACCTCACTAAATGCATGCTTGAACAAAACAATGCTTCAACAATATTTGAACAACAGCTGCAAAGGGTAAACTGAAACCAGCTGCAAGAAGTTGGCACTGTACTTCCACAGAAACAGTGGTTCTGAATGAACCAGAAAAAAAAAAAATTCGGGTAAAATCAAACCTGGAATATAGGCTATTTCAGTTTGAATGCTCCCGCCTCATCTGTTGTTGTTGTTGTTGTTTTGTGTTTAGTGGCGTTTTCCATTCTCTTTAGAATATTTACGCATCTGTCAAGGAATTCTGTAGGCTTCTGACAATAGCAGTCTGGGGTCAAAATGTCATGACCCCACCTGTTTAGTTCAGGATCCCTCTCTTCCTATGATAAATTGATACTCGATACTGCTGTATGCACACATCACAGACTAGGATTTATTCTCAATCATCACTGTGTATGAGCACCCAACTTCCTCTTTTCTTTCAGATTATGGACACATGCAAAACAACATCATATAATCCCTCGTATCTTAGTAAATTCCATCAAGTCATGAAGAGTACACAAGTGTATATTATACAAAATAAATACGTACAGAATGGAAAATATGATTTCTGTTGTCAAAATACAAGAACATACAGAATACTATAAAACAAATAAGAACTAGAGAAGCACTCTGAGAGCGCAGACCTCCGCCAAGCATGCAGCTTATTTTCCACCATTTCCACCCATATCTATAGCATTTATACTTATAACATTGTGTGCTGAAAGTCGCCCGATTTCCCAATATAGAAGCCTTTGTTACGTCATAAACCTTCAGCTGCATGGTGCGCCTCGCCCTAGCAGAAACTAGAGCACACAATTTAGTGCGCGCATGCAAACCTCAAATACGCGCAACCTGAACTCCCAAGTTCATTTACCCTACCTGCCAAAATATCAAAAATCCTTCATAAATTCCTCCAAAATTTTCTGATCACTACCAAAAGTTAATTGTTTGTTACTTGTGTCATTCTCAAACTTTCCTGCAAGTTTTATTCCAATCTGTAAACTACTTTTTGAGTTATTTTGCACACAGACAAACTAACAAACTAACTAATGAACAAACAAACAAACAAATGGTAGCGAAAACATAACCTCCTCCCTTGGCGGAGGTAAATATCAAGCATGTGACATTTACCACACATAATGTGAATTATATATACTTGCACAAGACCAATCAACTATTTTGAGTTGAAGAAATGGATCACCAACATCCAGATAGTTTCAACAACTTCGTAATCGTTGGATCATGCACAAATTTAAATGCATCTCTTTATCTAATCTCTGCATGGCAGTTACAGAAAATTTCATTACATGTATATCTAGCTCTCTCTATACAGTAAGATATCCATGTATCAGGAGGAACTACACTTTGCAGTAGATAGCTCTTGCAGAGCTGTCACAGAATTGTGATCTTTGTTCATTTGTTGTGTTTTGTGAACAAACCGATGGGAGTGTTAGTTGGAAAAATCACCACTGAGCTACAAAATGTAGCTTATCGTTGCTGGGGCGACAAGACCTCGTATCTACAAAATGTCAAATGTTCAGGAGAGCCAAAAAACATGGCGGCTACAGCACTATACCGAATTGGACAGCCGTTCCTTTGACATGCCATGGTGGCTTCATTTTTGGGGTAAGACAACTAGGATTTGGACAGGACATCACTTAACCCATTATTTGACCATAAATGCAAAAAAGTCATTTTCACCAAAATTGCTGATACAAGGTCTTGTCACCCTAGCGACGTTATACATTTGTATAGTTTCAATGACACTATTCAGTAGAAAATGGTTGAAACTTAAAAATCCCATAACATTATCATTTGGTGAAACCTTTATCAGCTCATTTGAAGTCAACTAGAGCAACACCTCAATACACTGTAAGGCACTGTATTTAGGAAGTATACTACTTTGATGATATTGTAAACCCAGAAATATTAACGGCATGAAATTTCGTGACTTGGAGCTGACTTTGTGGCATGAAATTTTTGTGAACTGCCACTGGCTATGCATAAAGTGTAGACACAAACTTTCACATGTATTCTAATTTGGTTAATCTTGGCTCTTGCAAAATTTGCAAAATTAAAATAAACACAAACATTTCTGGTTTTACAGCAGATCAATATGAACATGCTTGTCAGTACACCTGTAGTCTGCATTATATATTTCATGAAAATACAGTTTTCAATCATTCAGAAGGTATTACGATTAGAAGTCATGCAACTGAATGGGGTGGGGGTGGGGTGTATCTTATGCAGGAGATTTTGTAATCACCAGGGAAGCTGTTCACATCACACAATTCTTATGTTGGTCATTGTCTATTACATTTGTATACCGGTACTCCTTTTATCCAAGAATAAATATCCCAGAGTAATGGAAACTGGGTGGGGGATTCAATTTCTCAACTGCACATGTGATGCAGTATGGTACTGTCAAGAAAGACATACTTGTATTTCAGGAATTTATACAGTTTGACAGACATGTGTGTGTATTAAATCCTGTAAATAAATCAATTGTCATAAAACATTTTGTAAATCAAATAAGTAATTATCAATTAGCAGCAAGAAGGAAACAACTGTTAGTTGATTAAATTCTTGGAAGAAGACCAAAACAAACAAAAACCATGAGGAGTAATGATGATCTACAAACACTGTAATACTTACTTGAGCCTTCCCATCTTGTATCTTGAAACGTCAACCCCTTTCAGTAGAACAACACAACATACGTCCAGGAATAAGATACAAGTGCAACACTTCAAAGAAATCCGTCAAAAGGAAATGTCAATGTTTCCAACAATGATCCAATGATATATCCCACACAGAATGATCTTCGCCTGACAGCAACAGTCCCTTCTAATGTTACACAGTTAACAGATCCTACTGCGTACTTCCCCATATAGGCTGCGGGACACTGTGGTTCCCCGATTCTAAACCCAATCGCTCCATACCAGTGGGAGTATACAAAGTTTATAGACGCTTGAATACCTCACAAAAAGTCATGCAAATAACTTTCCCCCCACATACCGGAGCACTCCTGGTCCTGGATTAGGGCATTCATACAGCACTTGGAGCGCACCACTTGGCTGACTCAGAGTGGGTGTGCACTCACGGGAGGGACACTATTGTCAGTATTTTATCGATTCAAACCATTGAGACTTAGAAAGAGGGGCCAAAAACATTTTGCCTGCTGAATGGTAACACATGTCAGTGTGTGAAAACAAGCATGCGCTTCAGTTACCTGCCGTTGATATGTAACCCTGACAGATTTTAATCCCTAACAGTCCATACATTATAGTGGATTACTCAACAGATCCCCTCCATCTGAGGTGAAAGGAGGCAGTGTACTGTCTTGGAGGGGGGGGGGGGGGGGGAGGGGGTGTGGGGGAGGTTGAGAAGGCAGTGGGTAGAGGTGCTCTGTGCACCAATGATTTCCCAAACAAGAAGCAAATCAGGACCAACTGCTGTGGCATCCTGGATGATAGCTGGCAGTTACGGCTGGGAAAATGAGGCAGAAACTGCATGTCCCAATCCACAGTAGCAATTCTTGTTGTATGGCATACATCGTAAAGTCTTTGTCATAATCCTTTGTACCCTCTCACCCCCCCCCCCCCCCCCCCATTCATCAAACGGCCTGTAGCTTCACTGTATCCCTCTACAGGGTGTCTGATTGATAGGATGAAAGGGTACACCCACATCCTCACAGAGCAGAGCACAACTACATCACAACTATTGTCTACGTCACAGTTGGGTGATCTTGCCATTGAAGGCAGGCTTCTCTGTTGTCTGATCCTACTTTATCAATTCCATGTACACTGCCCTTGCCCAAATGTACTTGCTAGTCTCACATCCAGACTGTCTTACATGCACTGCTCTCATGTCAACAGCATAAGGTAACCCACAATCCCTGCACTGGTTAGTCTTTCCCTAGACACAAGGGACTGTAAAAGTGGCAATATTTGTGCATGTATTTCATGCAACTAGAAACTAGCTCAAAAACAAAAAAACGCATAGGCCCATATTTTTGCTTGTTAATGTAAGACTACTTAATGTTTTGATTCTGTAAAATTAAAAACATGCAAAATTCATCTTGCTTGGTCAAGCGTGAAAAATTACTAGAGCAAAAATTTGTGCTTTTACATGTTGTTGTTCTCCTTCACAGTACTTGCCACATAAAGTACATTGTACATATAGTCTCACAACAAGACTGTCTTGCATGCACTGCTCTATTGAGTGTTGTCACTACCAGTACAACCATGTAGGGCCTATAACATAGCCAACAATCACCACACAAAATAATGTGCAAATATTATATTGATGGAATTATTTAACTCATTCTTCATGAACAATAGAATGAGCAGAGTTACCACAATCCTCTATCATACAACCTATAACAAATGAACCCCAAGTATCTTTTCTTCTTATGTTCCTGAATATGATAAGACTAAAATATGTACATAAAAAAGCAAAACAATTTGCACCATGAGAAAGTTAGTCTTCACACTTTAGTTTTTGAATACCTAACTGTTCATTTGTGGTGCCAGTGAAACCCAACCACGGTCCACTAAATCCTATATTGTTATATATCTGGATCTAGTGACTGCAGAGAAATGTTCTCCTTTCAAGCTGACAAGCATGAAACTGAAATGGAAAATATTTCATTCATGAGCCTAACCATGATCAGCATATAAAATGAGGAATCTCTCACGGATACGAACACAGGACACAAATAAACACAAATCTTGTTTTCTTATAGATAACAAAATACAATTAACTGGTATCTACACCTGTACAGTTTTACAAAGAAATGCACTATTTAATTTTGCCAATAAAAACAAAAACCGCATTACTTATGGCAGGGCTCAACAGTTACTTTTCTCTCTGGTGGCCCATTTGGGCCACCACTAAAGTCTTTGAATTTGAAATTTTGGTGGCCCACGAAAGAAATGTAGTGGTGTGAAATAAAAGGACATAAAAATTCATTTTGAATTTTAGCTGCCCAATTGGGCCATCAAAAGATAGCCTTCATGGAAGTTTAGTGGTCCGACATCAATTTTTAGTGGCCGTGGGCCACCACTAATGCCGAGTCCTACTTATAGTATGTCCATATATACCCCATGTGTCAATGGGTTAAAGGAGAATGAAACCCACATGCTGTGAATTGAGGGAATCTAGCAAGTAGAAGACATTGATCAGCGAAGGTTTGAGGAAAATCGGATTATCCATTGAAAAGTTCTATTGCAAAGTTTCTGTGCTGTCATTGCTGGATGAGAAGACTATGTACCATATCTTGTGACATCACACACAGGCAACGAAAGAAAATATAAAGAAATTTCAACATATTTTCGCTTTTCTACAATAATAAATTTAAAGGGCACTTGACTTACTTCTTTCAGAAAGCAGGGTGAATAAAAACAAGTTGAAGGAATGTATACTTTTTCATTAAAAAAAGTAAATTTGGTTGAATTCTCTTTATTTCCTTTATCATTGTCCTGCAATGATGTAATGAACTGTTGTCGTCTTCTCAACCAGCAATGTCAAAGAGCATGCAGTTTAAGGGGTATCAAAAGTTTATTCGATGAAAATCGGTTTTGAAATGGCTGAGATATCCAAAAACAAGGTGAAACAAAGATATCCTAATAAAGTTGTGGCATGTTGCCTTTTATTATTAGCACTTTTTTGGATATCTCAGCCATTTGAAAACCAATTTTCATCAAATAAACGTTGAATCCTTCTTAGAATTACATGCTCTTTCATATTTCATAAGAGGCTTTTCATTATCTCACTTAGGAATGTTCAAAACATGAATCCCTACCTCAACCAGTACTGTACAGTCCCTTTAGATTTTTTTTTCACTGACATTTTAATCATTCCATGCATTGCTGGTTGTTCTCATGTTATGCAGCTTAGAAATGCATTTGTAATCTAAAAGGAGGAAATGTTAAATTGAAAGAAAACATACAGATATTAGACATTGTCAATGTCGCATCTTTGTTTATTCTTACTAGATACTCATACCATTGTATGGAAACTATTAAGAATCTATGCATCTCATCAAATGATTGTGTACATTGGCTATGAGCATAGAAATGTGAGAGCATTTTTTATGTATGAATGTGTTCTCTGGTACTTAAAGAACACTGAATTCCTCATTAACACCAACATCCATAGTAATGCAAAAAACAAAAACAAAAACAAAATGACAAAAAAAGAAGTGGCCTGAAGGAAAAAAAAAAGACATGTGAAAGTAAAATTAAGCTAAAGGCTGATCACTGAACCTTAAAAGCAGCTAAGCACAAGTGCTATATGCATCTATAAGTTATTAAGAAGTAAAAAAAAAAAATCCCCAGCATTTCCCTGAAATCACTAAATCTCCATTCTTTTAGGTTTTTGTTTTAGTTTTTTTCGGAGGAAACGCCCACTCATTTGTGACTCTCTTGGCACTCAACAGATAACACAGGGCATATTTGGTCTGTGCAGGGAGGTGAGACAAAAAGGAGTGGGCACTGTGCCCTGAGGGTTTTCCCTATCACTCAACACAGGATTACAAGGGATCAGTGCCCCAACGAACAAGTAAACGACCTCTTACGTAACGAGGTCAGTCTGATCGTTATCACTGCTGTTTGATGTTCGATCCTCGGGGCCGCGGTGATTTGGCCCTCTATCGTTAGGAGTATGGACAGGCCAGTTGACTTGTGTGTGTTCACAAGGACGTGTATGAGGGTTTTACATTCTTTATGCAGGCTCACACGGCATATACTCTTGGGACCTGCTAGTCTAAGAATTCAGCTCTCGATAGATACAAAAATCATGAAAATCGGCCAAGAAGAAGTTGAGTTTTGACAATGTAACTGTTTAACAATAGCCATTGTTTTGTTCTTGTCTTAATCAAATTACGACGCAATGTCAAGTGTAAATCCTGACTAGTGCTGACGAAATTCACCTGTAGATCAGCAGATGTTGGGGTTTTTCTTTAGTCTGATGTATCACTTCATTGTTCGCTCGTGTTGGTTCTCTTGTCATATTTTTTGGGAAACTTGCGTACATCCGCCAAGACATGTTTTTTCTGGTCCCACTAACATATTTTTGAGAGCAATTTTAGTTCTCCAGGGGATGAAAACACAATTTGAATGTTTTTTTGTTGTATGCTGGGGATATATTGAGGCAGGAGGGCTCGAATCTACAACAGAGTGGTCATGATGGAGACTACTATAGGACCTAATCTTGGTGAAATAACTTGCCTCCTTGCCTGGTGTATGGTGAAAACATGTGAGAGTTCAGTGAGAGCTGAACTATCTCACATGTCCTGTATCACTGTATGCCTGATAAGATATTCACCATGGCGCTTTTTTTGTCTGTCTCTCTGTTTTTGTTTTATTCTTATTTGAAAGCTGAATGGGTATTTTTATATGATGGTTGTTGCTGTTGTGGTTGGTATTTTCTGTGCTAGCTTGGTGTTAAAATTATAATTATCATCAGACATTATTAGGGCCTGTGTTCCACTACTCAGCTGTTCATGTTTCCTTCATATTCTTACAATCAGTATATTATTATTGGTGCTGCTAATCATTATTATTAAATGTTTTTAAGTCTGTGTTAATTTGTTTCCATTTCATGTAAAAGTTATTTCACCATAATAGCATGCAAAGTACATTTGTTCCCAAGAAATCTTATAGTACATGGACATGTAAATGCACATAAATTATAATACCTTGAATACTAGCTGCAAAATTCAAAATGTGACAATGCAACCAGTTCACTGCACATCACAATGCACCAGTGTTGTTTGCAGGCACAGCAATGGGTAATGCACCAGTATACACCACCCACCAGTACCACGTGGAGTAATCCAGGTTCTGGCCAGGGAGGGGTGAGACCCACCAGCCTGTTGACAAGGATTGCGCATGTGCACTGTGCGGCCAAGCGGCAGTAATCTAGTTAGTGGAGTGGTCTCTTGGGGAGTGCGGCTCCGAGGATGGTTCAAAAGACACTAATCCAGTGCCCACTCCTTTTCCTCTCACCTCCCTGGTCTGTGAATAATGCCATGACTGTACTACACCAACCCCTCAAAGGGCTATCCTACCAGTCCAGTGGGTATGCAATCTATACAAACATGATATGATACCAGAACATGCTCATAAGCACTGGTTGACGGGAAGGGAGGAGCAACCCATAGAAAGATCAATACTGTACTCGCAGTGCTGTACAACTTTGTGAGGGTTTTATTTCATGGGAGCAGAGTGCACTGACTGGCGTGCGTCACCACATTCTTTTCCCATGATTCAACCAAGGTCACACAGCAGCCAGAGAAGGCAGCTGTGAGGGATTGCATTGATCCTGCTACTGGCATCTCACTAAATGATTTTGATTGAACAGATTAATCTTCATGCACGGGAGTGAGACATGATTTCCTGCAAGTATACAGTTATTAGATGCACAGAGATATGACCTGAAAACAGATCATTAGTATCTTTGTCATGTTGGAGGTTTCTGTGCCTGAAAAAAAAAAAAAAAAAAAAATGTATCAAGAGAGGGCGACATAGCATTACAAAAAAGGAGTCTCATTTCAGAGTCCATTACAAATTGTCTGAATGTTTGAAGGCAAAAACAGAAAGAAACATGGATGTATCACACATCCTCCTAGGTTTTTTTATTCAAACTTGAAATATCCTATCCCATTGTCTAGACAACAAAACTCTTGTAAACAAGAATGTCAGCCAAACATGAAACAAGGAGGTTCTCTCAAGAATATCACCTGCGAGCCTTGATGCAATGGTTTCACATTGCATATTATGCAAGGAAAACGTGACGTTGTCTCTTTACATCATTCCACTGGGTGGTTTTTCTTTTCTGTTCAGCTCTTCCATGAAGCTCAACAACTTCCTTCATTAAGATGTCATGTTTGCCTCACTGCAATACAATTTCCTTTACTTAGAACACAATACAAAGCATTCTATAAAAATGAAAATTGCTGGACAAAGTCTATGGAATGTATCTTTTCTCTCACTCCTTGATTTGATATTTATGATTACATACAGTGTACTGGTAGATAACCTTTGATACAACATGTATATCTCACTGTTTACTCAATGTGTTGAAAGCTTTTTAGTCAAAGTCATTGCAAGTAGGAACCTGCTATGTTGTCACAATCAGCTCACAGATTTCTAGCTGCTACATGTACCTAAAAGCAAGGGTGTGACTGCATGATATGTTACAGGCTGAAAACTATCAGCTGTGCAATTAAATCATGGTGAATTGGTACCAGAATAAACCTTCACTTCTATGCAAATTCACATAACAGCTGTCCTTGTATCTCCTTTATAGCATGGAAGCACTACTTATTAGGGGGATCTTTAACCTATTGAGGACAGACTGATTTTGCTACAACAAGCATTTCACATAGACATTTGCCAGAGCACAAACCCTTGTATACTTGCGACTTGTCCTCAATGGGCTAAGACTTGGGAACAGAAGATCTAGAGGGAGACTTATTCAAAGAAGAGGTTCGGTGAACTCCAAAACCAACATACAAGTGTATCTCTATGGATTTCAGAGTGGGTTTTTTTTTCCCTCATTCTCTGTTTCTGAGGCCATATTTTGCAATCAGATTCTCTTAATCTTTGCTTTTCTTGCTTTGGTACTTTTAAAGGAATCGCTGACCTATCAACATGCACAGATATGAAAGATTAATATGAAAAATAAAATATGAAAGTATGACAGATAAGGCTAACTATAGATCATTCTTCTTCTTTTTTTAGAAATGGTATGGAGTGCATTTGTGTATAGTGGGTAATATCTTTTGAATGCACTTTGTCTCTTTGTTCCACTGTGTGCAGTGGATCTAGTAATACTAAAGAATCATCAGGATACATGACTGCTTCACAGTTCCTAGCCTTCACTGATAATGTTCATCAGCAGGGCATCACGTCTCTTCATTACAAATTCATTAGCAGCATTTACTTGAAGATGGCTCATTATCACGCAATATGTTCCTTTGAAGATTATAGCCCCATCAATTCCCTTGATTTTCTTTTTTTAAGATAGCTTTTCAGTTTCAGAGCAGTGTACTGCAAATTCCAACCCAAGCTAACAAATCAGATTTATAGTTTTATTAATTTGAATACTTAAATTGCCTTCTACTGTATAGAAAGTAGTCTGTAATGCTAATGTTGCACTGGTATCATGCAATGAAAATTATAAATAGTCCTTACACACATACGGTACCCTGTGACATATGTCAGTACCCTGTGACATATTGTAGCAAATTACATTGTAAAAGATTTAACTATACCAGTACATCTTTCAAATAACAGCTGCTGCCTCAAATTTGTTGGTACAATACGTGTATGTATCTTTAAATCTGAAATATGAAATACTTCATGCTTCACATACTGTGTGATAGACCTAGAATAGAGTTTACTTTGTGTTAATGGTTTTGCAGAGCCGACTTCTAAAATCTGGAAAATGCTTGCTTCTATCACGGACCTACATAATATGCTTCTATGAAAACAGTTAGTCAGCATTAGTACGCTTGTAGGTAAAGTCAAGTAAAATCACCTAGTTGGTTATTCCACTATGCTCAGATGATTCCATACAATGAAATTTTTATCACTCCCTCATCCCTCTCTTAGCAAATAAAAATAAATTCTAGGCTACAGAATTTAGTAGGAGGGGAATGCCACAAAACAATAGCTGCACCACCCCTCCCATCAGAAATTTAAGTGCACCTTTATAACACAGAAACATGCTATATCACTTCAACCTTGGGCTCTATACAATTTCTTAATACATTGTACCTGCAACTAACGCTCTATTGAATTTTGCTTTTAATGCTGAAAAATTACCACTTGGTTCCATATTTCTGGGACCTTGAACCTTGAACCTTGAAGTACGTAATCTCTTTCAGCAGCTCCTTGGAACTACTATCCCAGGCGATGGTGGAAGTGGCAAGCGTCAGTGAGAGGTGGCATGGTCACCAAGCTAAATGATAGTCTGACAACACATAATGTGCTGAGGATTGCTCTGTCACAAGTTGAAGTTTTAATGATATCGCTAGAGTTCTACAAGTACAAAAACATCTTGGGAATATACAGTATCACACGCACACAAAGAGATCACCATCAAAACTGGCAGCGGGCTAGGTACATTACATTGCACACGTTTTTACGATCTGAAACCAGAATGATCCTGAAAGGGTTATTATACATGTTGTAGATATTATTAGAAAAGTATGTGATTAAGGATCTAGGCCCTACCACAAATTCTTCAGATAGCAGAACAGGTCTTCATTTCATAATCTTTCTGACCGTTTCCCCAAGTATGTTTCATCATGCACGTCGAGGTGCTGCGTGTGAATCACACATCCCAATACAACTCTCTATTTTTCTAGCTCACATGATACAAACGCAATTGTATGGCACATTCCTACTATTCTCTATCCCAAGGGCATCTTCTCTGCTGTCATTGTTCCTTGTCCCCAGGTTCACAATGAAATTCTGGTCTCATATTGATTGTTCAACCAGTCCGATGCTATTGCCTACCTAATACCTAATGTAGTAATGACGATTATTTTTCTGCAGAATTATCCTTGCACTCTTTCCTTGCATTTAAGGGGGAAAAATGCAAGCCCCCTGTAACATTCCTCCCCCCCCCCCCCCCCCAACACAACTTACAATTACATCTTGGTGAAAAAAGAAAAAAAATCATCACTCACTTATTATACAAGCCTTTCATAATTTTACTGTCAATTTTGAATGGTAACTTTATCAGATTCAATGACAATGCTACTGACCATACCATGCAGTCCATACTTTTCAAGTCCATTCATCCAGCTACACTGCCACTGGTTGGTGGAAGTACCTAATCAATTATAAGTAGACCCTAGGCTAACTGCGGAGCCGCCCCGAGGCCTACTGTTTCATTTTTGTGAATTTCGCGAGTCAGGTACTCTTCACAAATCTAAAAACACGCGAAAATATTAACTCTACTACTACAACTACTAAAATAGAACTAGAACAATAGTCTGATCCCGACATGACTGTGACATCATTCATATATCTGCGTTCTGCCCTTTCAATTTTATGCCATGGGCATGGTATTTGTAAATAGACACTGTCACTGTCACTGATCAGATCGCAAGAAAGACGCAAGATCTACTACTAGACTCTAGAGTACTTGAACTTCTACAGTGTAATTCTACCAGTTCTGGGTCAAAGATAACTTGTGGGATCACACATTTTCCGATACTCACCCACGCTTCAGTGGTTAATCCACCCTGTTTCTGCAGCAGTCTCTCGATCTCAGTTTAGCGTGCCCCACCTAATCGTACTCGCGTTATCTTACGCTGATATGAAAAATGCACCCACGAATTTGATCATCATGCAAGGGCGACCGCATCGATGTCGTTCGCTCTGTGCCACTGACGTTCCCTCTTGATCTTATCACATGTGTGTTGAGAAGATGGCATACACACAGCAACACAGTAGATGTATAGCAATGCCTAGGATTGCGGGAAGGTCGTGCGATGAGATATGTGTGGTGGCGCGGCGTCTTCGCTATCACAGCTGGCGATCATCCATGGATGCACAGACAACTCCACCACTTCATGCAATATTGCATGTAGGCCTTTCAAAATGCAGGCTAAAATGATAGATGATGCGAGAAAGTCTACACCCAGTGATGAAACACACTTCACGGACAGTTAGAGAAAACAGGACGCTATCAACATCATTTCACCTTCGGTTGTTTGTCGCATTACACTAGAGGTTAGGACAAGGGAGATTACGAGATGACGTTTTAGGGTGCACACTACCTGTCTGCTGATGATACCACCGGTTTCATGCCAGGGAGGGAATGGATACCGCGCCGCGCGGGGGTGTAAACTTTCAGCTGTTGATAGTGCGTAGAGGTGTAATAGCTGGGTGTTTCCCGTTTTCTGGAGCATTATAGGGAGAATGTAGTGTCTGTCATGACTCATCACTGATTAATTATGATGACAGAACAACCCTCGAATTGCCTTCTGTGCTCCTACCTGGCGAGCCATTTGCATTGACTTCAATCCAAACAACCTCTATTTGCACGGGACCATGGCATGCACTGATTCATGTTTAGTTGGCATTATTCTTTCATTCTAGCTATGTAACCATAAAAGAAACCTGAGTGATCAGTACGGCCGTTTGTCTCGACAAAATCAGGCTATCATTTCCTTCGCCTTGGTGATGTCTATCAGACAAGCGGATGCCAGGGGAAAAATGGCTCGAAGTCCAAACCAGATCATTTATCTTCTATTGACATAAAAACGTGTCTTGTCATGTTTCGTTCCATGGTATTCATAAACTGGGGAAGCGGACCTTGGGGGGGGGGGGGGGGAGTGGCACTAGAGGGCTGAACCCGACCCAACGCACACACGTGTTGTTGTTGTTTTTTGTTTTTTTTTTTTTGCCTTAAAAAAAGGGGGGCTGGGGGTCGGGGGATCACAAAGCCATGATTCTCCAAAAGAGTTCTGCCCAGATATTCTTCCCGTCAAAGCATTTTCACTGACCCTTGACCCTCGAACATTGCCGGTAAAATTCTGTTTGATTTATAGCTCTCGCTCCATCTTTCGCTCACAAAACAATGACTTAGGCATTCCATGAAAATCAGTTCGATTTTTTTATCTTGTATTGTATTGTCTTGAATGATAATATGCTCGTCACCACGTGCATGTATCTTCAAGCCTTGTATTGTGGAGTCAAATTGCATAGAACAGTGGCGGATCCAGAGGGGGGCGCAACCGGCGCAAGCTCCCCCCTTTAATTTTTGTTAAAAACAAAAGAAATAAAAAGAAAAAATGAAATGAAACCCGGAAGTGGCACCAGAAATATTAGTCACGCCCCCCCCCCCCCCTTTACAGAATTCCTGGATCCGCCCCTGTAGAACTTTTTACTAAGACAATGCTTCAAGGATGTTCTGATAACTCTTGCACATCATATAGAGATTTTTTTTTTAAACAATAACAATGGTGATGATAAGTAGTGAATTGGAGTTTAATAATGATCATCTCAGTGTCTTGGGACCAAAAGTCAAGAAGGAATAAATTATCATTAATATGTAAGGGTATTCAAGGCTTCAACATAAGCAGGTTTTGACATGTATATGTTTATTATAGTGTTTGCCCTGTCTAAATTTCCAATTGTCAAGATTATAACGTAGTTATGCTATTAAGTTTGATAATCCCATGCAGTAAGTATGTTCTTTCTTCGAAAACAAGAATAAAAGAAAGCGGAATCGCAATGGCGGAGGGGAGAAAATGCATTCCATGCTTGGGGCGGCGAAATGTTTTCATATTTGTGTTTTCTTAACTTTTCTTTACTTCTTTGTTTCTTTACTTTTTTCTTTTATTGTTTTGGTTTAGGCCTATTGTTTTGTTTAGTTTTGTTTTGAGTGTGTGTGAGTGTGTTTTGTTTGTTTGTTTGGCTGGTTGTTTTTTATTATTTATAAGAGCTAAAAGACATTAGTGTGGGGGCATTCAAAGACGCGGTGATTTGGCTCAGTCGGTATATAGCGCGTCTGCCTCTAGAGTCCAGATCCAATTTTGGACCCGGGTTCGATTCCCGAGTCTAACTGAGCAATAGTGCGATGTGTGTAATATAGAAAGATGCAAAACACTCTATCCCTCGGATAAGACATAAAATGGCGGTCCGACGTGTGAGAGAGTCATTGCACAACTCATGCACGTTATAAAGATCCGCTTCATTCATTAATCCCGATGAGCAGGGTGTATAACCCGGTGAGGATGAAGTGGTGCCAACTGCATGGACCCCCTAATGTGATGGAAGACCAGCTATTGCAGTTGAATATGGGCTATCAAGCCATCCTCTCAGATAAAAAAAAAAAAACGACAAAGAAAGAAAGAAAGAAAGAAAGAAAGAAAGAAAGAAACAAACAAAACCATTTTCTAACCACCAGATCAACTCATTCTGCATGCATTATGATGTTGTCAGACAGAAATTACATCAGATAGAAGGAAACGGACATTCATACAGCTTATTATGGAGGGGCGGTGGCAGTTTGATATATATAGCAGCTCTTCTCAATCAGTCTGAGGGCCGCGATGTCGGCCAAAAATAAAAATAACCGACTTAGCCTTGAAAAAAAAGTATATAAACCCTTCAAAAAAAGTTTGGAAATCTGAGTTTGATCAATCATTTCTCATCTTTCCTTATGACTCATTTGTGCTTAGTACCACAGAAAGATTGTTTAATTTTCTTTAAAATGATACCACACTTGTTATGATTATCGTATATATGGAGGTGCAGTGCTTACAAATATGAGGTAAAGTCAGAATTGAAAAGCTGCAAAATGGCCCAATTTTTGACGTCCGTAATGCAGTTTCCTCGTGATGAGTGAGTTCCCCATTTTTTCTTTGGTGTTCATTTACTGTAACATCAGCACTTTTATGGGGTGAAACATGTATGCGTTCAACCAAAGAGATAAACACACACACACACACACACACACACACACACACACACACACACACACAAACGATCATGACTCAAACCATTTCATCTCACAGAACCTCGCCACATTAACCGCAACAAAGACATAAAGAGGTGAAATGGCATAGTCTTGATTTTATTGGAATTTCATCTTTATTTTGTCTTCATTTTGTCGTTATTTTGTGTTAGCTTTATATTTACTTTGTCTTTATATTGTCAATGAACATGATCGGGGCTCAGCATCTGGTGGACGACCCAAGTGCTTGCACAACCGCTTGGCACCGTGTCCTCATGCTGCTGATTGGCGTCAACCAGTATCTGACGGAGTCCTGCCTATGTCGTTGCATTTGTGACCCTCTTCCCCACAGCTCGACCAAGTTGATCCCAAAAATGTTCTATGGGGTTGAGGTCGGGGCTACATGCAGGCCAGTCCATTTCTGATGATGCCCTCTCTCTCTCTCTCTCGAGAAAGTTGCGCACATGTCTCGCTCCATGTGGTTTTGCGTTGTCATCTTTTTGAAGCATCTCAGCTTAAATTTGCCCTATGGCGCGGGGCTTTTGAACATTGCTTACAAGTGGCATGATGTACAACCATAAAACTTGATGAGCTATCAAAATTGCCTGGCATGCCACCACTGAAAACTTGAATGTGAAGTTAAGATGTCTATTGAAATTTGCATTCATGGCTGACCAGTTGAGAACAAAAGACATAACACAAAAGAACATGTTCTTTATGTACTCTTCACGACCATTCTCATTCATAAGACAGTTCTTGTTCGTTTTACAACTTTTCAATGCAGACCTTATCAGACACTTTTGAGTACAGTTCTTTACTTGATAATATAATCATAATGAGTAGGATATCATTTTAAAGAAAATTTAGTACTCTTTCCATTAATATCAAGCATGTATTGTATAGTGCTTACAAACTGGAGAAATTTACAACTGAAGTCAGATTTCCAAACTTTTTTGAAAGGTTTATATATATACATATATATCTATATATATATATCGTATCAGGACAACTCCCCCGGAGGACTAGTCCCCCGGGGACTACTCCCACCTGACAGCTCCCCCGGAGGACCACTCCCCCGGAGGACGTCTCCCCCGGAGGACTACTCCCCCGGAGGACGTCTCCCCCGGGGGACAACTCCCCCGGGGGACTACTCCCCCGGGGGACAACTCCCCCGTGGGACAACTCCCCCGGGGGACAACTTCCCGGGGGACAACTCCCCCGAGGGACCACTCCCCCGGAGGACCACTCCCCCGGAGGACCACTCCCCCGGGGGGCAACTCCCCCGGGGGACAACTCTCCCGGGGGACAACTCCCACGGGGGACAACTCCCCCGGGGGACAACTCCCCCGGAGGACAACTCCCACCTGACAACTGCCCCGGGGACGTCTCCTGGGGGACAATCCCATAACTGAACAGAGATGTTTCTTATTCGTGTCCTAGAAATTAAAATTGAATTCATCTGTGTAAAAACAGTATTCTTTTTATACAGAATTTAAATTAAAGTTAACGTTACCTAAGACACGTCCATCTTTATAACAAAGTTTTTTAAATCTCAGCACAAAGTTTTTACTTTTGTACACGCTACATGTAATGTCGAAAAAAGTAGAAACGCAGGTCCATTTTATCACTGAAAGTTGGTCAAGAGATAAACACATTGACGGAAACACGCTTTTGAGGGGAGAGTTCATTCCTTAGCATGTACCTGTTATTCTTCATTATTTTATAATATTTTAAGAAGTCCATTCTTTGATGATTTTCCTTTTCTTTTTGCAATTCATGATTATGATAAGGAATATGTTAAATGAAAGAAAGATATTATTCAGAGGGGTGAAGGCTCAAATTTTTTAGTTTCTTCAGTTTGTCTCCCTCTACAAAGGAATATGTTGTTAGAAATACCCTTTTAATGGGGTTATGATTTTCATCTTAGATTCTTATAATAGTTACTATCCTATATGTCACTGTCAGTAATACTTTATTGTGCAATTTTCGTTTGTTATGTTGACTGTGAATTTATCTGAACATCATTACAATTCTTAATGTCGGAGAAATAATTGACAGAAAAAATATGAATATTCTGTGCCTGAAAAGACTTGAACGTGTAAAAAGGTAATATCTTCCAACAGCCCTGGGAAAGCACACCCGCACGACCAACACAAATCTCTCAACCACAAAGATGGGATGATTCGAGTTTCAATTAATTGAAAATTAAGTTTTGTTTCGCACAGTTTTATTTGATAACGTTTGAACATGGAAAACAAAAACAAAAAAAAAAATGTCTAGCGTAAGAGTAATTGAAGTTAGTATGCAAACAACGCTTTTGCACGTAATGGTATACCGGAGATTGTGGTATCAGATAATGGTACACAGTTTACAAGTGACCAGTTCAAAGAGTTTGCTTGTCAGTACCAATTCAAGCATGTCACGTCTTCATCACTTTCTACATAGCAATGGGAAAGTTGAAAAGACAGTACAAATCGCAATGTCTAATGAAAAATGCAATGAGAGATGGAACAGATCCAGGTTTGGCATTTCTTGACTATCGGAACACACCGATCGATGGGCTAGATGCTAGTCCTGCACAATTGTTGATGCAGAGGAGGACAAGGACCACCCTGCCAACAGCTAGTCAGCTGCTGAAACCAAAAGTAATAAAGAATGTGCAAACAAAGCTGACCAAGAAACAAAAGTGCAGTAAAATTACTTTGATCGAAGCGAAAAGCGTTGCTGTTTCAAAGACAAAGTTTCCAAGAAGTTGCATAGTGGAATGTGAAGGAAAAATGCTCCTGTCAAAACAGAATTGACATCAGAAGAGGTACAGCGGAAAACAATCCTTAATGCAACAAAGCTAGATGACTCAACATAATATCGTATCACAAGATCAGGTCAAAAATATGGACCAGTGTAAAAACTTATCTATTTTATAGGATAGATACCGGAATTTGACGGGAAATGAATTGACAATGATCACGGGATTGTGACAAAATGTTTAGATGTTAAACTATTCATCTGGAGAGTAGAGTTGGTTACATTTTGAGTGCAATAAAAGTGTTTCATCTAACTTATCAAAAGTAACAGCTTTGTCGATTATTATAAGAGAAACAATGATTAACGTTTCTTCAAAGACAAAAATAACACATTTCTAAAAGTGAACAAAAGTACAGTTTACAAAACAATCACAAGTATTCCTCCAAGTGTGAAGAGCGAGATTGAACTTACGTCGTTATAAGAGTGCGTTGTAATGTGTCATACAAAGCCGTGATATCTCAATATTGAAGTGAAGTGTTACTCACTTTACAAGTATCAGTAATGTTTGTGTTTATAAGATGTGTTGCTATGATTACACATGTAGTAAAGTTGAATGTAAGATATAAGATATGGCAAGTCAAACACGCCCATACAAGACGTATTTCCATTATTACTCAAATAGGACAAGTATATTGTGTGAACAACGTATCAAATAATTGCCATGATAATCCTAAAAAGACAATGGCTTATTAATTAAGTTTCAGTGGTAGTTGATAAATGAAAAAATCTGTGTGAAAAAGAGAAACTTTACTTTTCTAAAAAAAGGGAGATGCCAAATGTTTGAAATTAGTACAGTTTGAACGCAGAGACTAGTGCCTAGCTATGCAGCACCAACCAATCCCCACAGAGATGATGCTGTTGCTATGCTCTATAGTTACCCCTCTCGAGAAACCCCGAAGGTAGATGTACTACCTCAGCAAACTTCCTTACTTGCACCCAAGACCTAGGAGAATAAAAACATATCAACATATCACCTGCGTGTTAACAAAATGTGCACATATACTTTTTGACCAGTTTCCGTTTCTTCCCTTGGGCATCCGATGCAATCGATATCGCTAAAGCATTTATTGTTCAAACTCGTCATGATTGTAATACAACAAATTACTGCCAAGATCGTGTGCTTATTCTGACTGATTAAAGAAACAACTAAGGAACTCTCTAAATAACAGGCTAAATATTACAGTCGTCATCCCTTGATATCTCTTAGAGATGGGCTAAAGAGGATGACATTTTCAGAACATGCTCATCACACCTTAGTTTGATGACTTTGTGCCTACTGACACCATTTTTGAAAAAAAAGAACGAAAAATGCGAAATCCAGGGTGCCCCGGCCGAAAAGCTGGTCGCCGTTTCGGCTTTAAAAAGACATTTCTGGTTATAACTCGGCTATTTTTTGATCAATTGTGATGGTTTTGGTGTCTAACCCCATGTTTTGGGGGTCAAGGAAATGGATTATAATGATGATTTTAGTGTAAAACCTAATCTTCCACATGATACTAACCTTTTGCCCATATTTAGGCATAAAATTTCCTTGCCTTTTACCCCTACCCCAACTGCCATTTTTTGCATTTTTTTTCTGTATTTTTTCAAGTAGTATTGACTACCATACTCTTAATAACAAGTTCTAGCTATCAATCTGGTGTTTTCTACCAACAATAGTACAGCAAGGGTTATGTTATACGTGTGTCATGCAGATACCGGTATGTGGCTGGTGCATTCAGGATGCATGGTAATTGTGCAACCAGTGCTAATACTGCTTCTGCATTATAGTGCCTAATGCCGGTTGGAAGATATTTACCTTTTTACACGTTCAAGTCTTTTCAGGAACAGAATATTCATATTTTTTTCTGTCAATTATTTCTCCGACATTAAGAATTGTAATGATGTTCAGATAAATTCACAGTCAACATAACAAACGAAAATTGCACAATGAAATTACTGACAGTGACATATAGGATAGTAACTATCATAAGAATCTAAGATAAAAATCATAACCCCATTAAAAGGGTATTTCTAACAACATATTCCTTTGTAGAGGGAGACAAACTGAAGAAACTCAAAAACTTGAGCCTTCACCCCTCTGAATGATATCTTTCTTTCATTTAACATATTCCTTATCATAATCATGAATTGCAAAAAGAAAAAGAAAATCATCAAAGAATGGACTTCTTAAAATATTATAAAATAATGAAGAATAACAGGTATACATGCTAAGGAATGAAATCTCCCCTCAAAAGCGTGTATCCGTCAATGTGTTTATCTCTTGACCAATTTTCAGTGATAAAATGGACCTGCGTTTCTACTTTTTTCGACATTACACGTAGCGTGTACAATAGTAAAAACTTTTTGCTGAGATTTCAAAAACTTTGTTATAAAGATGGACGTGTCTTAGGTAACGCCAACTTTAATTTAAATTTTATTTAAAAAGAATATTGTTTTTACACAGATGAATTTAATTCTAATTTCTAGGACACACACACACACACACACAAAAAAAATCTCTGTTCAGTATGGGATTGACCCCCAGGAGACGTCCCCGGGGCAGTGGTTCTCCGGGGGAGTGGTCCTCCGGGGGAGTGGTCCTCCGGGGGAGTGGTCCCCGGGGGAGTGGTCCCCCGGGGAGTGGTCCTCCGGGGGAGTGGTCCCCCGGGGGAGTTGTCCTCCGGGGGAGTTGTCCCCCGGGGGAGTTGTCCTCCGGGGGAGTTGTCCCCCGGGGCAGTTGTCCCCCGGGGGAGTCGTCCTCCGGGGGAGTCGTCCTCCGGGGGAGACATCCTCCGGGGGAGTAGTCCTCCGGGGGAGACGTCCTCCGGGGGAGTTGTCAGGTGGGAGTAGTCCCCGGGGGAGTTGTCCTCCGGGGGACAAGTCCTAGACCCATATATATATATATATATATATATATATATATATGTATATATATATATTTTTTTTAAATTTATATTTATATTTATATACAGGTGTATATAGCCTAAGGAATTATAATGAGCCAAAGTGGATCTCGGGTTGAAAAAGGTTGAGAAGAGTAGAGCAACACAAATGTGCACCTTGAAAGTTCAGACTAAGTATACGCACCAGACCGGCCTTTTCATTTTATTATACACAATATTCTAAAGCGTAATCGTACCGCTGATATACAATACATGATAATAATAGTTATGTTACGTAAAGTTTGTATCGGGTGGAGACTTTTTCATAGAGAAAGAATGTTTGCACTATCTCCATTATGTTGCACTATAGGCTACGCACAGTTGCCATAGCAACAACTTAAGTGCCATTCCACATCCTTTCAAGTTGGTTTCGATAGATAGGGGCATACAGTGGCAACTTAATTATTGCTGCAACTTAGGCCTAGGGGTCTACATTATTGCAAAATTCGGTATACTCTTTCAAAAAGGCCCCTAAATTATTATGTGACGCTTTTCACGTAGTTACTTTCATAAAATGAGGGTGTTTTATGCGATGTTGTGTCAAGTTTGTGTGTTTGTTTACTAGCTACCTTATATCATACAAAACATCAATGATAATAGTTATATAACTAATTGTTATCGTTAAGAATGATAAACTGCTTTCCTGAAATACGGAAAATGCCAAAGTGCATTACTTCTCATGATAAACACCATAGTGATAACTACTGAACGTTGTTCTTAGTATATATTCTGTACGGATAAAAGATCATATACGATATAAGATTTTTATGCAGTCATCGCTTTCGAGAGCGGTTTCGGTATTGGCTATCGGTATAAAATCGAGAGCGATGGAAGGCACGTAGATAAAGATGTGACTCGGTTTTAGATTCCACCCACCTCCGGTATGCAGTCTGCAAGCTGGATAATCATCGTCAGGCCCAGATGTTGAAATGTCACATGCCAAGAGAGGGCGTCATCCCAGAACTTTCGAGTTGCAGAAACTTGATGGCTCCGCAGCATTGATCCGATCCCCGGACCACAGATCTCACACCCCGAGGCGTCGGGCCGTCATGCACTTTGTCGTAGCAAAAATACTAAAACAAATCGGGGGGTGTGGGGTGTGTGGTGGGGTGGTGATCTAATAAAACATCACGAACTAATCAGATGTGGTTGACGCTGGTGAATCCCTCTACAGGGCTGGCGCAAGGGGGAGGGGGAATTTTTTCATAATTCATATAGGGTTTTATCACTTAGGCCCCTCACTTTTTTTCCCTTCACAAAATATAGGTTTGGCTTTTTGTTGTTTACCTTTGCTTATCAGCAGCCGATGTTGTTAGAGGAGTGGCATCAAAGCTGTGAAGCTTGTCAGCCGACTTTGGTAGGGAAATTGCATCCAAACGTGTGAAGACCTTTTTTGTTTTGCTTTGCTTTGCTTTGTTTTGTTTTTGTTTTTTGCTTGTCAGCCGATTTTGGGACACAATTAGCTGTCATCCAAAATGTCTCCCACCACCCATTCCTCAAAATAAATCAACATCCCTGTTCCCATAAACTGGGTCCTTTCCCTGATAAAAACGTAGCGCCGACCCTGTTGACTGTATGTTGTTGATTATGTATGTATGTACAGTGTATACAGTATATGAAGAGTTTAAATGCAAAAACTGACATATCTATTTTTATCTTCTTGAGATATTTGATAGAGATGTTGTATAAAACAAGGAAAATAATAATAATGTAAGTGATGATTTCAATAATCACTTTAATATAACAAAAATATTTATTGTGATGAGTATCATTGAAAATATTTAATCATTCTCTACTTGCTGATGGCCTAAGTTGAAAAAAAAATGTAGAAAAAAAAGGATCTGTTTTTGTATTCCAACTTTTTTAATTGGAAATGTAATGTATATATATATATATATATATATATATATATATATATATATATATATATATATATATCGTCGTGCGCACGACAGATTGTCGCTAGGCTGTGGGAGTCTGCACAGGGTTAACATTCTGCCATGTGCAAAACGATATATATGTATTATAATATATATATAATATATACATATATACACACACACATATTATATCAGAGAACAGAAAATGTTTATACAGTGGGACTCCCGTTACAATGAAGTCCTTGGGACCAGCAGTTTTCTTTCGTTATATCAAAATTTCGCTATAACTGAACAAATAAACAATAAAAATACATAAAGTGGATAATGTTGCGGCCTGAATTTTTACTTTGTTGTAACCAGAATTTCATTATAGCTGTGTTCGTTTCAAGGGGAGTGCACTGTACCATACAATGTTTCATCATTGTAATTCATGTGTTCTCTTTTGTTGCTTTTGGTACTGTTTCTCCATATGACTATCCACTCTGTAAGACGTAAGTACACGTACTTGAAAACAACATCACATTTACATTGCATATACACAAACAAGTAAGAACACAAGGGAACAATACATATTAGAAGTTTATTACATTAAAACATGTATTTTCACACTTCTTCTCACTTGAATGATTAACGGTCAGTGGTCAACCATCACATTCTGACTTGAATACATATGGGAGAATGAAAAAAAGTCTCACTGGGAATAGAGTATACAAATGTATAAAATATAGTTTGTCTAATACATTACATATTTACAATGGAAAAGGGCTATGCTTTCCATGTCTAGATACTTCAACAATGCCATGCACTGAAAAAGACAGCCTCTACACCTCAGTAATCAAATGCTGCTGTTGATTTGAAGAGACAAACCTCAAATTCTTTATATCAACAATAAACTGAACTCTTTTACTGTAGCACACAACAGCTATCAAATTTGTCGATGTTGGCACCAGACAGTTTAACCCGTTGAGGACGAGTCCCGAGTATACTCGGGCAAGCATCTATGGGAAATGTGTGTTGTAGCAAAATCAAACCGTCCTCAACAGGTTAATAACATTTACAGTCATATACACAGAGATATAAATATTGATCCCATTCATCATTTAAAAAAAAATGCACTTGGCAATGCATCACTTAAAAACTAATTTACATGATGTAACCTTTTAGCACTACATTTTTTGAAAGGAGTCTCTGGATATTTTGTTAGAAAGTCTATTACAACATTACTGGTTCGTTAACCAAATTAAGTACTGTATACGCTATAATTTTCGCGTACATAAATTTTCGCGAATTGCCGCTGTCACACAATTTCGCGAGTGGTTAAATTCGCGATTGGGGGACCAGAGAAAATATGAAGTGGCAAAGAAAGTGTGAATTTTCAACTTACTAGCAAATAAGAATGATACTAGTTATACACTGCATGAAAAAAACTTACCAAACTCTGCGAACTAGTAAGTTAGAATTCAACATTTTTGAAGTGGTTAAGTCCATCGCGCTAGATTTCTGACGAGTGGTCCCCTTGCGATAATGGATTGGCTCTCTACAGTATTCGTAAGTAGACGTGGACGTACGTAAACAAGCTTAGCCAGTATGGTCTGTTCGGTAAGCCGTGACATGGTATACTAGTACTGAAATGTTCGTATCATCAAGGCAAGGGATTCATTTTGGAAGTTAAAGGACAAGTTCACCTTCATAAACATAAGGATTGAGAAAATGCAACAATATTAGTAGAACACATCAGTGAAAGTTTGAGGAAAATTGGACAATCGATGCAAAAGTTATGAATTTTTTAAATTTTTGTGTTGGAACCGCTGGATGAGGAGACTACTACAGCTTGTGAGTCATATGCGTACAACAGTATAAAGAAAATATAAAAGAAAATTCAACATATTTTCACTTTTTTCGCATGATAAAAGAGCAATTGACTTGGCTCTTTCTAAAGGCAGGGGGAATAATATTACCCATAACATTTATCGGTAACGAGTCAGGGAAATGTGTACTTTTTTCAAAAGATGGAATTTTGTGAAATTCTCTTTATATTTTCCTTATATTGTTGTACGCATGTGACATCTAAGTTATTCATACACTGCAGTAGTCTTCTCATCCAGCGGGTACTGCACAAAAACTTCAAAAATTCATAACTTTTGAACGGATTGTCTGATTTTCCTCAAACTTTCAATGATGTGTTCTACTAATATTGCTACATTCTCTCAATCCTTATGTTTATGAAGGTGAACTTGTCCTTTAATATTTTTGCGTGTTGTTAATTTCGCGAATAGCTCCCGACTCGCGAAATTCGCGAAAATAAAACCCCCGCGAAATATATAGCGTATACAGTAATCTCTTGATGGTTTCCCACTGAGGGTATTGAAAAACAATCACGGCCATTCACTACAGTTAAAATTATGTCAGGGTTTGCAATTGACAACCACATGTGTAATTATTCTATGATTCAGATAGCAAGACACATGAATCAATAGAGTAAAATTCCACCATCAATTTCATAATCTCATCTTTGTCCCACAGTCTTTGCACTGCAGTTTAGAGCCGGGTTCACACGTACACCAATTAGCGGGATACAAATCTCGAGATTTGCATCGCGATCGTCATCCCGAGTTTTTTGCACGTGTGGACAGAAAAAACCCGAAAATTAGCGGGATAAGCATCGCGATGCTAATCCCAAGAAATCTTGCGCTGGTTCGTCAATTAGCAGGATAATTGGCCCCGCGCTGGTACATGTGAACGGTTGGATTAGAATCTCGAGTTTTTATATCCCATCATGCAATGCGCACATCACAACAGCGAGGCCTCTGCGAAGAGCTCCTTCCCCTCTTTGGAGCACAACAACAACAGCGCGCGAACCACACAACTGACGCGTAAAAGACAATGGACAAAGGTAAGTGCGCACAGGTAGTGATAGAGAAGGGCGCTGTGTGACCCAGTTTGCAGGCTTTGCTGTTATCTCTATCGGCAGTTAGCGGGATAATTTGGTACGTGTGGACGCTCGCAAAAAAACTTGGGATGTGGATCGCGATCGTCATCCCGCTATTTTGTACGTGTGAACCTGGCTTAGGATTCATATTCAGATAACAGAAGACTGCATATTCAATACTTTTTGAACCATTTAGCATCTCTCTTTCCTTGTAATAGAACATAATAAGTAGTATAACATGTTCACTGGTTGACACACTCACGTCAGAGTAGCAAACTCAAAGAAAGTTAACTTTTTCGTGCCAGGGACTTTGGACAGTGAGTATAACTCTATGGGGGTTTTCTGTGCCAATATAAGCGCTCAAAGCACACAAAGCATTAAAGGTATGGGAAGGCAATTATTGACACAAGTACTGAAACTAACTCAACAAGATGGCAATCACACCAACATATTGTGGAATGCATTAATTACTCCACACTGAATACAGCAGAAAACAAGATCGACTTCAATGCCCCTACGCTATATACTAGGAAATGGTACACAACATCTGAACAATATGATGCTCTGAGAACACAAAGACATTCTTGACATGATACACTTGAACATCCAAAGTTCTTTTCTGTTCATTTTGCATCTTTGGTTACTAGTCATGACATAGGCCAGGATTTGCTTTTGATACAAAAGAAATAAACACCATACGTAACATTTAAAGCAGAATCAACTCCATGGTAGAAAATTAGCCATGATTTTCATATCATGTGGTGGACCTGACCTGAAAACCAACTCAGTTCAAATAAATTCAGCATATTCAAAAGCTCTGAATTAAAACAAAACAATACAGACAGAATCAGCTAGCTGTATGAATATTTTTATCTCTGCATCATATACATTTACTGCCTAGGCCTAAATAAATTGTCAGACAATAGACATATGATAAAGATCCGCAAATTGCATTGCATCATGTAAGTTGAATATTGCCAAAGTCAAAGCACATCTTCCAGTACCAATAGATCCAACTAGATCCAACAAAGTTTACAGCATTTCAGGAGACTGAATGGCAAAACATCTTTTGAACTGGCAAGATTCATGATTATTCAGTACTGTATCTTTTTTTTCTTCTATCTTTAAACAAGTGCCTTTAATATTTGGAGTACCTGGTTCGTACAAGCCATTTATAAATGACCTCTGAGTCATAAACCAACAGAATATATGGTGTACTATTTAGTCTTACAGAGAACATTCAGCTTACAAGACATTAAAATCAGTCTCTCGACTTAAATCGATTGACATCTTTCTCTAAAATGCCAGTACTTCCATCTCAAACTAATAAGCCTTCTAAACACATGTGTTTCCACAAATGTGACTTTTTTTTTTTCATTTCTGTACAGACTGACTTCTAAAGAAAATTGTGTGATAGTAAACATGAAAGCCCTTTTATCTATTTTGTTTCAGGATCATTCCACAAAAGTGACACAAACTTCCATGATAAAAGTACATATACCGGTATATATTCTCTATGTCCAAGCATACAATGTCTGAAGGAGGAATGTACAAATCATAACTGGATGCGTAAAAGTGTGCACAAGGTCTTTACATGCAGACATATACTGCCTATCAATATAGAACTTAAATCTCTGAAAACATTACTTTGTCATAAAAATGACACATCAAACACACATAAAATGGTGGCAACAGGTGTGTTAGCAGACAGCACACCTTAAAACAATAAATGAAACATATACAATAATGTTAACTACAGCTTGAAAGGAATGTATTTTACAGCTTAATATCACAGAGTGTTTTACCATGCTTCATTATCTAGTTAAGAGCTTCTGAGGGTCTGATATTGAAGGTATAATATGTGATATGAACATGATATCAATACTGAAAGCAGCAGTGTATACAAAGAACTGCCAATGGAACTCAACAAGCACAATGCCTGTATCACACATCATTTTTCACTGACATTTCATTGATTTTGACATGGAGAAGTATATTAAGTATTTACACCATTAAAAAAGAATCCCTAGAAGACGATAATTATTGCTTGATATATGGCAAGAATACAGTATTTTCATGTCGATGCAAGTTTCTTCAAATTACATCTAAAAAAACTCTATATTGGCTAAATTTGTGACAACACACATTAGGAACAAATGTATTGTTTTAGTATATACAAGAAAAATTCATCTTTTTATGGAGTTGTTTGAAAAAAAAAACAACAGGCACACATCATGAAAGATCATCTCCTGCAAAAATCGCAAAGATCAAAGACACTGCACACTGGCAAGAACTATTACGCATCTAATCATTGCTGTGTTCGTTCATGCATGGCTAATGCTGGTATCTACCTCCAGGTCTACGCTGATTGGTGCATTTTGATCTCCATCATCCCGGCTGTACGATGGGCCATGAAGCGGGGGCGAGAGGCCGTAGATGGGGTTCAAGAACTCGTCCTCATTGGTCACCTCTGAGAGGATGTCAAGGTCATCTAGCTGGCAGTCACTGTTGACGCAGAATTCACCCTCCATCTTGTCAATTTTCCTGAACCACGTAAAAGAGCTCCTGGAAAGTAATAAACACAAAAAGAAAACCAACAAATGAGAACACACTTATAGTAATAAAAAGAAGTAAAACATCACACGTCTGCTGTTATTATGATCACTCTTACTATGACTCTAAGCTGATTCCTTCAGAAAATGAATCTTTCTTGAAAGTTTCACCTTCAGCTCTTACCTTGAGACAGGAAAGCGCCTCTTCCTCCAGAAGTATGAAGCCACTGCTACCGTGACGATGACCAGGATCACAGTCAGTGTTACTCCGACGATCACAGCTGCACCTGTTACAGTGAGATGGCAGAAACAGAGAGCAAAATAGGATATACAACAGAATATGGTAGCTCATCACTGACTGGACATTCTTACAGCAAATGCTGGTAGTCTCACAAGATTATGACAGTACTTTAAAAGTGGATATTTTCACGCGAGTAATTTTTCGCGCTCGGCCGGATAAGAAGAATTACCCACTGAAGCATATAGCATGCAAAAATATTGGCATGCTTTTATTTTTGCGCTAGCTTCTGGTTGCATGAAAATTTCCACATTGCAAAATTTCCACTTTTACAGTATCTAAATCTCATGTATTGGTGCTTCACAAGGGTTATCAATGGCTAATGTAATCGAAACATATGCGGCAGAAAATGAAAGTGAATGAAGCAAGTGCAATACATAACAAATCACAATTTCAATGGCACTAAGGCCAGGAAAATCCACAAATTTGAATACACTAGACAATGCAGCAATTTTGTACATCCTCCATTATATCACTATGCAAAAGATCTGAAAAAAATTGAATTGTCACTAACTGGTAACACATGTAAACTTCCAACTAAAAAGTCATGTGATCACTGGAACAAAGACACATCCATCCAAAGCTTGGCATTAAAACATGCATGAATCTTCAGTTAGAAAAGTATTTGAGTCTCAGTCAAAACATACCAGGTAACATTTTTCCTTGACTCACTGTTATAAAGGACTAACATATCAAAGGACAAGCCATGCGGTCACTTTTCAAGACACTTTGTTTTCAAACACTAGAGCATTGCATGGCATTTTAGTCTCAAAGATATAAACTGCAGCATTACTTGATAACTTAAAAAAAAGAATCAATAATCTTTATTTGATTTCTATAATTTAACATGAGCTAACATTAATTACATAGACTTACATGTAGCTACCAAAAAAAAAAAACAAAACCCAAAACAAAGACAAACAACATCAAAAAACCCTTCCCTACTATGGTCCCCACTCAATGAATTTCCCAAAACCTAAAATAACATTTTATGTTTGTCTTCTGAAGAGAATAGAAACTACGGGTTCAGACAGTCTACTTGAAGCTGACTCACTCTGAATTGCACGTCTCTTCGGTGGACTCTTTATATCAGGTTCACAGTTCTTAACACAGTGGTCGATGCGATACGTTTCCCCGAGGACCTTCACCTCGGTGGTGTGCATGACAAAGCTGGTGTAGGCATCTAGGAGCTGGGAGGACTGGGAGGGGCTGACGGCCATAATGGTGACTTCGTAGATCACACTGCCATTCCTCAACATCTCATCTTGGATGCAACAATTACATGAAAGATAACAGAATCAGCAATTATGAAGAACTTCCGGAAGCCTAGGATTCTAAATGCCCTTTGTTAGTTGAAAAACTTTGCCTCTCGAAGATTTGTTTCTTTATAAAGGTGATCAGTAATGATCTAAAATATATGTGTGACACTGAATTTCACATGATGCAAAATAAAATACGGGATTTGAGTATGCCATCATGTAATAACAATACAAGTTTACTGATGCGCTGTATTGTCTTCTTAAAAAAGAGAAAAAATCTTTGAATGCCACACTGTTCTTTTTTTTTTTTACGGAGACTAGTGTCTTCATTGCATTTATTTTGTTTCAGTGTCATTTTCTGCTTTTTTGGAATGGGTGTGAACAGTTTAATAAATCAAATCAATACAGCAATAACACCAAACCAAAGAAGAAAAAGGTAAAAAGGGAACGATATTGATGCATCCAGTGCTTGCTGTCTCTTTCCGTTCAGTGACAATGCCCCTATGACAATTGCTCCCATGAAACATCTGCAAGCTATTTAAAGCCAAACATAAACTCTAGCCATAAACATAACCCTAACCATAATCCTAATCCTCACATCAAACTAAACCTAAAACCCTAACCATAAGTCCTTGGAGAAAAGAATACCGGAGAAAAGAATACTGGAGCAACTGTCGCAGGAGCAAATGTGTCACCGTTTCTTACAAGGGGTCAGCATTTTACATTCATACTGGGGTTTGAAAATCCCTAAAGAGGGAAGTGGGGTGTCGAGTCTTACCTCCTATATAAAGGGAATTGAAGCTGCATCTGCACTCCTCCCTGATGCCTTGGATGACTACCTCCCGGACAGCCACCATCTTTTCGGGAGAGTCCCTCCACTGGGAGAATTTGGCATCTAGGAGACGCAGCTCCACCGTGTGGCTGTAGTTAGATGTTGGGCAGAGGTTTTCCCTCCCCGGCGTGGGGCCAGAGAGCATGAAGGCACTGGTGGTCTGCTCCTCGCAGCAGGAGCATCGCGAGATGGACTCTTCACCCGACAGGTTGCTAGTATATGCCATGGATGTCAGCATTGCAGAAATCATACAAAACAAGTGATACCATTTCTAAAATCATTAAAATGTTGTGCATTCCAGCACTATTATATATATATATATATATATATATATATATATATGTGTTTATATATTATAGAGAATGTATGATCCTGTTTCAGATGAAGAGTTTTATTGCAAAATGAGCTAAATCCATTCTTGTTAAGTTGAGATATTTGTATTTAAAACTCCTTAAAAAACAAAGAAAATACTAGAAAATACAGGATATTTCTAATCATAACTTCTAGAATATTCCTTGTTATGTCACAAGTAAGGTATTACTGGAAAGGTTTAATTTTGCTCTATCTGATAATGGACTTACTTTGAAATGTTTAAAATGGCGCTTAGCTCATTTTGCAATAAAACTCTTCAGATGTTGCTATCCCACCACTGCTACACTATTGAGTATCATGTTCTCCTAATCTTAAAGATGACTTTCAGAAACAGCGCAAGTATGCTCTTCTCTCTTTCTGTCAGCTTTTTGACCAGTGGAACCTCTGTTTAATGATGTGCGATAGAGCGAAATACCTCAATAACGAGATAATTTTGCACGTCCCATTTCTTCTTTATACTCGTTTGTTCTTATCCCTGATATAACAAGATACCAGCCGTAACAAGTACCTGGTATATTTCAGTGGTCCCAAGTAGCTCATTATAATGATGTTTCCCTGTGTCAACCACTCGAGAACTTATTATCGTTTCTCCTTTGCACCTGTTACATTTAGTTAAGTCATGAAAAAACAGCAGTCAGCAAATTTTTCTTGAAACATATCAGACATTAGCAAGATACAGATGCCTGTAGTCCATATTCTGCGTGCTGTATTTGTTTCATACAAGTCACTCCTTACAAGAAAAACACATCATGAGCCTGGTGTGATGACACCACTAACCCTGTGAGGAAATATTACTTGCATGATCAACACACGCTGACTAAAAAGGTATTGAGCAGCCAGTCGGTTTTATCTTTAACTGTATAGGGCAAACCCTAGCACGGTCAAAGTTGTGAAGTGAGGGCAAATCTAATTTCCCCCTACATGACGCTATTGTTTGCTTGACCAATCAGCAGTCAGCTTCCTGCACAGCCATATGCAAAAGAAATAGAATCTCTTTTGGCACGCCAAAGCAGTCTGAATATCAAATATACGAAACATTTTGGTCTTCAGAATGCAAAAGGCTATATCATGTAAAAGAAAAAATGATGGCATAGCTGAGACCTTACTCCATCTCTATAAAGGCCATAGAATCTTTTGATGACTGCTTATCCCCTCACCTCGAGTCATAGCTAAAGACTGTTCCAGCACTTGTAAGCACACGTAGGCTCTGGACAGCAGTTGAGTTTGGACTACTGTATGGCACAGCATCCAGAATCTCTCTGAAGCTGACGAGAGAACTAACATCAAACTCAGCTGCCTGGCCCCTGAAGATTGCCACGGCACCTCCAGATGATTTCAGGGTCCCGTTCTCCGAATTGTGGAACAAGAGCGTCGGGTGGGGTGACACAGTCTCTGCCCCGATGAGCAGGAAGCCATCAGAGTCCAGCTTTTTCCCGCTCAAGTAGATAACCTTGGATATTTGGAGAATGTCCTCCATAATCACCAGGATGTAGCCATCCAGGGGGGCAAGTGCCACGCCCTTGAGCTCGACGAACTCCTTGCCCCCAGTTGCAGCATTGTAAGGATTGATCTCGTTGATGAGAACCACCTCTGGTACATCTGGGCTGAGGGGATGGGAGGGGCAGCTGTTCGGCCGTCCTGGTGATGTTGCTGCTACTTCGAAAACCGAGGACATCTTCACCTGGCAGCACTTGCAGCGGCTCAAGCTGGCCAGGCCCACCACAAACCTAGGGTCCCTGTGGACTTGGCTCTGTCCTGAAAAAGCAGATCAAAGAGTACCAGTTAAAGTTTGCAGTTTCAGCTTTTTTTTCCTTAAAAAAAATTGGATACCTAAATCAGCATGAAGACTTTGCATTAACTGGCATTGTCACAAAATGTCATGAAATACCTCAGTACCTCGGCCCCCAGTTTTTTGTTTGTTTTGATAATACATGGGAATACATAGGGTCTAACCACTTGGCTCCCCCCCCCCCACTTTTTATACCCCGGAAGTGGGACCAGGAAAAAAAAACATGGTTAAGCTTTTTTGTGTGTGTTTTGTACCAGAGGGGCTTAGAAGTGCGGGTAAGGCCTTTTGTTTTTGTTTTTGTTTTTATTTTTTTGCTTGTCAGCTGGAGAAACCTGGAAGTGGCAGCATAAAGTTGCTTGAAGGCCTACCGTACTTTTGTTGTTTTGTTGTTTTTTTTTGCTTGTTAGCTGAAGAAACCTAGTAGTGGCACAAGAAATATAAACTGCCCCCCCCCCCCCAACTTTTAAAGATGTGGCGCCGGCCATGACATTAACTCTTTATTTGCCAAGTTCGCACATCGGACTCAGTTGCCGGCAAGCCACTTTTGCATATTTTGCTCAAATGCACAATCCCGCCCACACTGATCAATAGATAGCCAGATGTCACAGTACAATGCCAGCTTCACTCACATGATTCCATTCCTCTACACATCAATAGCTTGCTTTGCATGATACAATTGTCCTTGAATACTGTTGTTCCATATATAGGGGTTTCTTTTCGAGTAAATTCTAATTTTCTGTAGTGGTTGTGTCAGAAAAAGTCACACCTCCCAGACCTGGACAATAATGAAGCTGCTGGCCATTTGCAAAAAAAATAATCATAGCTTTCATATCATAGCAAAGTTTAGGAATTTCTGTAAATTTGCTCACTGCATGTCTAGCATAAACATTTCTATAAAAAAAAGTTTCATTGCTTTAAAACAGACTGTTTTCCAAAAGTGTTTATTCATTGCTGTCTCAGAATAACGTGGCACACAGGGGTTTTACACTATGACACACGTAGAGTTTAAGCCGAGGATAATATGTACTACGGTGTTATTGCAATCATGACAAATGCAAAAATGATTTCACCTTGAAGGAGTTCCCTGACAAATAATGTGCTGTCATTATCACCACCATACACAAGAACGTCAACCAGGCCCCTGGTAGTAGGGGGCATCCCGGGTTGGTAGTCGCGGTGATCACCGCGATACAGGGTGATGGCACTAGCACCGTTTTGCAGCAGCGTGGAGCCCAGATTCCCGACCCGCATATTGGAAAACCGAGGTTGCTGAGAGAGTTGGGGTTCTGAGGTCAGTGAAGACCCAATGACGAAATATCCTCTCCTGGTGAGAAGAGCAAATATATGGTAACAAACCATCAGGTCTGTTGCTGAAAAGAAAGCAACCCTTTGGTGTATTGTTCGGGTGAGACAGAGAAAAAAAATCAGCAAAACCTGGGCAAACACACCAATGTATTAGTTTTTCTGTGAGACAACCTTCTCATGAGCTTATCATGTCAAACAAAATGTGGCTCTATTATATGCTGTGTGGTTAAACACTAAAACCAGTGGAAGTTTCACATTCTGACAAAAAATAAGAACATTGCTATATAATTATGCAGATGAGATTAAAAAAGACCCAACACAGTGGGGGCACTGTGGTATAGTGGATAAGACTCCTGACTTTCAATCAGAGGACCGGGATTCAAATGCTTAGGTCCTTGGACGAGCTGTTTTTACCAACAATGTCCCTCTTGACCCACGTGCATAAATTGGTACCTGGCTATGCTACAGTAATAATAATGGCAGGGTCTTTTGGTATAACAGTGTCAACTCTAGATAAATCTCTTTGGCCAAAAGACACAAAAGTTTACAATTTCAAACCTTTCTTTTATTTTGTACCTACAGAACCCTTTCATCATCTCGTTTGATCCTAACATGGTAATGAAAGTAAATTTGAACATGATGTGAAATTCCTCATCACTCCCACATACTCATCTGTCTTCTGACCCTGGAGTGGAATCGTCTTGTAGGCTCTCCCTCCGTTGATCCCGGTGAAAAGCACAAGAATCAGGGAATCTAAGGGTGTTAGACCATGCCCGCCATCAGACAGTTCGATGAACTCCCAAGAAGGGGTGCCTAGATTCTCTAGACTAAGCTCATTGATGACAATGGTCGGAGGAGTGCAATTGTTGGCTGCACCTTGTAAATATAAGGAGATGAGAGATGAATACATAAGTCTTCTATTTCTTGGGAGTTACAACATCAGTGGGACGGTGAAAAGTGATTATACCCATCAAGTCTCATAAAATATATTTCTATGGTTCTGGGATGGATCCTCTTGTAATAATAGTCAGTCATTGATAGCATCTAAAAAAGCAGAATGAATACTTCTCTTTCATTTGAGCCCTGTTTTTAACATACAGTAATGTTTACTTTGGGGTTTGGGATAATCAAAAGCCTACAAATTCATAACTGAGCCTTTGCATCAGCAATGCATTTCAGAAAAGTGAAGTAAGAAAAGATATTCTGCTTCAAATTGGCAAACCTTTATATAATATGTTTTTGGTTTTGCGATGATTTCTCCTATATGATATATTCAGTAAAATTTAGTGTTGCTAATTCAATAATGGAAATATAATTTCTGCAGTAAAATATCACAAAGACTTGATGGTCTAAGCCTTTGCCACCTCGTCACAGTTATAAGTGTAGCAAAATTTTGAATCAACTTCCAAAGAGAAATATAAGAAAGAAATATGGAATCAGAAGGTAAGTAGGTCTTTCATCCCATTAAAAACAAAACAAAGCAAAACTGAATGATTTTCCAAAGTGGAAATATCATATGTTCAATAAACATTCTGTTACTACAGTCAATATTTCAGGAGTTGCTATGTTTCCAAATATCAGTGGACTCACAAAATTTGTGAAAATATAGTAGAGTGTATATATGGTGTATGGTCAGTAATCCCTTCTCACGAGGGAATCTAATATTATACATACACCTACATCGTAAGTGCAAAGTGAAAAGAAATAACCCATATATTCTATTTACTTAAATGATAGACCAACCTTTCTTCGTGGGTGTATTTGGTAATATAGTACTCTCCGCATAATCGGGTAGGTTCTAGCAGAGCATTTCTTACCCAATTAAGTGGAGTACCCAATTAACAGAAGAACACGCCTCATTCACAATTGACACACACACTGTGTATGTAAATGCATTGTACACTGCACCAAACACCTACACTGTATGCTTAACACGCGTGCTTCAGTGCACGACACATTATACTTATACCTTACATTCGCTCAGTCACGAAGAAAAATTTACACTCTTTTTATGGACAAATATGTTTTCAGAAAACTTTGTCGTTTGAATATGGACTCCTCGCTAACAAGCAGGCATTTTCTGAAATGAACACTTCTCTCACGTAGAATGTCGGGTTACTTTTCGAGAAGTGACTGGGGAAAAGCAAAATTATGGAGCTGGTGCATGACCTGATTTTCGTTGCAAACTTCTCGTATTGTGACATGTTGTTGCGGAGCCAGGGAGGAGCGCAAGTGTGTTCAACTCCTGACTGACTATGCAACTGCGAGTGCCAGCTACGTGTGTAATGTTCGTTTACATGTGGCAAGTCGATACTGGTACATGTGTTCGCAAAATGATCTTCTCAGCAAATTAAGCAGAGAATGCGATTAGCCTTGGAAATTTTGACATTCATGGTTTCTTAAAGTATAATATCTGCGATGAAATGTGGGTAGAAATTAGATTAGACGAAAATTATTTACCCGTTTATGCGGAGAGGCAACCCGATTATCAGATAATTTTAGTGTGCATTGGAAATGATTTTGACATTTCTACCCAATTAAACGGAGTACCCGTTTAAGCAATACCCGATTACGTGGAGAGTACTGTATATTCTATTAACTTAAATGGTAGACCAACCTTTCTTTGTGGGTGTATTTGGTAGCAAATTGTGGGATATCAAAAAATAACGTCTATTTCAAAAACCTACACTTAGCTTGAAAGGGTGCAATGATGTTACTAACATAATTTATAGGAGGAACGTGTAGATGGAATATCACTTTCAGGCCTATTCCTTGAATAACAATTCTACATCATATCCAAAACATGAACCATGAATTTCACTTTTTTTCTAATGAGAGCAAAACAATACGACACGAAGAATGATTTATGCCATCAGAAAAGGGACCCTCACTATCATCCCATACAAGCACCTGTCATTAACTTTGAGCACTGGTAGTACCTGGGGTGGGTGTGGTGGAGAGGAACGCTGTCATGGCCATGGGCTGACTTGATATGCATCGGGAAACAGAAGTCCCCGGAGCCTGGATGACCTGTGTTTGACCTGGGGCCAGGGAGGTGATGAGAGAGGTGTCCATTACCATAGATGACCCATAGACCACCGCATCCAGGATGTCCACGCCAGGGTTGCCCTCAGGCAGAAAGTCTACTGGGTCACCGGTGTAAAGGACAACAGCGTCGGATCCACTCTGGATAGTGCTGTTCGTTAACACGTAGTCCGGAGGAGGCGACACATCAGCTGTTCCCACCACGTAAAAACCCTGTGCATTGGTTCTGAAACAAAGTTGAAATTCCATGGTGTCCTGAAATACATCATCCTCTGCTTATCCACAATTTACAATCCTGTTCACATTCAGAGCAAAAATTAGTGTAGTAATTCCCACAGGAATGTAAAGAGAACAAAAACATAATCAAAAGACAGAAAGAGAAGTGGTGCAGTTGATGCAGCTACTTGGATGGGGGAAACCAGCTAGAAAGGCTCGTAAATCAAAAATAAATCAAAAAATAAACAAATGGATTCTAAGTAAAAACATGTACAAAGCACATTAGAGATCATATTCAAGAAGAAGTGGAATTATAGTAATATGTGATAACACTCACATTCTACCTGACAGATTGATCTCCAAGTATGATCTGTCATCATTGCTGCCATCGAGGAAGACCAGCATCACATTGTCCAGCCGAGTGTTGCCGATACCATGGTCGTAGATCTCCACAAATTTATCTGGCTGGCCGTCTATGGCACGCAGCTCATTGATGATAAAAGCTATAAAAACAAATTATTATGTTCCAAACAACACTGAAGGGTGATGTGATACAAATCTAGAAATGACTACAAAGTTTGCTAAGAATCTATCCTACTTTTTCCTTTCATCCTTACAAAAGGCTCTAGATTTAGGTGGTATATTACCCATCTCCTTTCTCCTTCCAGTGAACAAGAGATGGATGTCTGTATGGCTAGGGAGTGGAAGGGATACAGTATTTAACAAACAACATCACAGGTACAGGTAGTGTTTATTTTTGAATACACAAGTGCCAGTAAATGTAAAAATTAAGAATTAGCTTGAGTGGAATTCCACAAAATATATCTGCATTTGGATGTTGTCTTTTTTCTCAAAAAATATTTGCTTATCCCAAGTTGTCACAGAATGTTTATCAGAATTTCCATATGATCCATATATAATCACTGCAAGAAATTTGGAAAACAAAATGTACCACATTACAAAGTTACTGCAGAAGACCTACTACTTACGGCTATCAAAGTTCACAAATGCCGTGCAATTGTTTTGTTTTCCCACAGTAGGGACAGTCAGGGCATAGACAGTGGGATCTCGTCGCTGTAACCCATGGCAACGACTCAAGCTCTCGTCATTTGCCAAATGAGTCCTGTCTTCTTTGATGATGAAATATCCTAGGTAAACAACATCAGTTTATAGAAAATAGTGTCAGAATATGCAACATAGACACAGGCACATACTCATGGTCTCCCCCCAACCAAAAAAAAAAAAAAAAAAAAAAAAAAAGTGGTAACAGCAAAGCAACATCTATTACAAGCTATTACAAAGCTGTAGTAGTTTGAAGTGGCATTCTTCAGTATCAGGCTCTAAATCATGGAAATTTCACTTTACTGAATCATGCCAACCTCAATTAGTTGAGACAATTACCCCCCAGTAAATATTCTGTTTGTCAATTGGAAAGGCTACAGAAAACCTTATAGACAGAAAGAAATATTTAAACTACTCCAAAAGGGAATATCTGTTAAAAAACATTTATTACAGATGACTGAAATATGCAACCCTCGGTTTCTTCCCGCTTCACAGAATAAAGTCTGATGATGGTAACAGTGCATAAAGCTTGGTAACCTGAGAAGATTTTCACAGATGCAACTTTAACAGCCAGTCACCCTTTTACAATCACCATTATCTTCAAACATGAAACCATAAAGGGATGGTACAGTATTGGTGGAGATGAGAATTGGGCTTTTAACTTTTTGCAAGATACCAAGAAAACACTTATGATATAGTACAGAGCATACCATTTTAAGAGGAATTCAAAGTTCATTTGATGAAAATCGGGTTTGGAATGACTGAAACATCCAAAAATAAAGTAAAACAAAGCGATCATTATAAAGTGTGGGTCCCACACTTTATTAGCATCGCTCTTTTTTTTGATATCTCAGCCATTTCAAAACCAATTTTCATCAAATAAACAATGAATTCCTCATAGAATTACATGCTCTTTCATATTTCAAAACAGGTTTCTCATTATCTCACCAAAAAATGCTAGAAACCTGAAATTAGGTCTCAACCAAAACTATACGATCCCTTTAAGATGACTATATTGTGGCATACCTGGCACGAGTCTATCGACCAAACTGTTGGCCCGCTTGTGGTTGGTCGAATAGACCACCGCATCTATCACGCTCTTCTCCGTGACGGGAGTGCCGGGGGGAAAAGCTCCCTCGTGTGCCCGGTAGAGTGCCACGGCATCCGGGCCATTCTGCAGAAAACCGCGGGGAGCGGCATGGAGGAGGAGGTCGGCTTCTGAGGCACAAGATTTAGATTTACACAAATTAATTGTTTGTTGGATTTGACATTCACAAGTCTCATTGGATTTGCTTGCTTGATCAATACATTTCATTCAGCCACAAGACAACTACGTGCCATAAAATGGAAAGGCATATGGCTAGTATTCTGTACAACTCTACCATGAAAATAACTGTACGTAAGATAGCTTGTATAAAACAGAACACATGAAACATAATATTTCCTCTACATCATACAAAAATGTGTATTGAATTTCTAGAAGGAGTGAAGAATACACAAGCTTCCCTAGAGCAGTTGTACAAGCTGTCTGATATATCTAGCAACAGTGAGTATAGCCATGCATCATCTGAGACCTGAGATCTTTCCTGACAGTCTTTCTGATAAAGCATTTCTTGATGTGTTGCTCATTCAGTGCATCTCACTGACAAATAAAACCTGAAATAATGCTACAGCCATAGTGTTTGCCTTACGGCATAAATAGTAGGACCCTAGGCCAAATATTTTGTTCTTGCTCTAAAATCATACTGATGCATGGTGATGAATATCTTTTGAAGGCAAAAAATCATATTCTGGTTTCAAATAGAGAAATTGCACATACTACAAATGCTAAATCACATTTCAGACAAAACAATTATCATACCTCATTTCTTTTTTTCTGTTACCAAATCATTATCATACCTCATTTACATTTTCTGTTACAAAAAAAAAAGTGATGTCTATATTATCTTCTTGTTGAAAAATTGAATAAAAATTGAATATTTGATGGAGAAAGACTTTGCAAATATCGCAAAAACAATTGTGGCATGCCTGGTACATGACTCAGAGACTCCAACTCTCCCGTTTTCGACGGGAGATCTCCCGCCGAAAGCCCATTTTTGCACAATCTCCCGTTCTCCCGTTTGAGATTTGATTTCTCCCGCCCTGGCTCTGAGTCTCCTGGTGGAAAGGATTTCTTACTTATTTCTATCGTATGTTGAAAAAATAAGCCTTAGATAGCATCAGAGAACATCTAGAATCCTAGGAACTTCGCGCTTCGCACACATGAACTTGGAGTCTCCCGTTTGCTAGGGGTTTCGGGCGGGAGAATCTCCAGATCAGAAGGTGCTTGGGGTTGGAGTCTCTGCATGACTATTAACAAATATTGACAACCTAAGGCAAATGTCTTAGCTTAATATATACTACAGTTCAAAATAAATAGGCCTATAGATGAGTACTTCTTATTTGTCCATCATCAAACACCAAATATAGAATAGGGACCAAACAGATAGTTTCCCTTGGATAGTACATAAAATGGAGGTCCCTTGGGTGGAAGAGCCACAACCTGTGCACACAAAGGATCTCGCTTTGAACATTCATTCATCATAAAGAGCAGGGTGCATAACCCGATAAAGTGGTCCATCCCCAGTACCACAAGTGGACCTCTATATGGAAGACCAGCTACAATGTAGTGCAGCTGAATATGGGTTATCTAGCCGTCTTGGCAGATGGAAAATGAAAATGAACGACTGAATGAAATGAGGATGACACACCCTCTTCCATGATATGGGAGCCAATCACAAAGTAGCCCTCTGCGTTCGTCCTGTAGCCATCCAATCCCACGGCGAGGTAGGACCGGTCAGAGTTGCGCCCGTTGAAGAGCACCAATGTGGTGTAATCCAGGGAGGTGTTGCCCCGCCCGCCATCATACAGCTCAATGAACTCCTGCAGATCTGCCCCCGGGATGTCAACGTTGATCTCGTTGATGATGACATCGGTGATGAAGGTGGGGCAGTCATTGAGGCCATCAGCGGAGACTGGGGCAACCACGAAGGGATCCATCGCGCGGGGAGTCAGTGAAAAACAGCGACTGAGAGAAGATGAAGGAGATTTCAGCAAGGCTGTTGGGATCTGCAGATTTATGAAAGCCAAGTCATTATAAAGAAGGACTCATTAAGCTTGTATTTTTCAAGTATTCATGGTAATATTTGCTTTTTGCAATTCTTATTGGTGTCAAAATATTCATCTGTGTTTTAGCATATTACATCAGTACAGCTTGTGTAATCAAATTTCTCAGGCCCCAACTTTTTTTGCACCATAAAAAGGAATACATAAGGCAGGGCTCCACACTAACTTTTATTTTTGGTGGCCCGATCAGGCCACCAAAATCACTGATTTTCATTTTTTGGTGGCCCGAAGGTAAAATCTGGTGGCCAAAAAAAAATCAAGAAAAACACAAGAAAAACTATATCGGTCCTACTAAACAGAAAAATAAATATTAAGCATTACTGAAGTGAAAGAGGTACCCATGTCTAAAATAAATGAATAGAAAATTCAATCATCTTACCGTTATTCTGTGTTCCAAGAATTGGCAAATAGGCTTATAGGTTATTATTAAAGTTGATGCCTATTTAGGTGGTCAAAACTTACATTTGAAATGAGAAAGTGGGAGCATTTGCAGACATTTGTAAACATCCGACATTTGTTTTAGCATTGTAAAGAGCCAAAAGTTACCGTTATTCATTTCTGATTGTAAAAGCAACAATCTGTTATTTATTTTAGCATCGTATGGAGCAGAATATTACCGTTATATATTTCGAAATTTAAAAGCAAACATCCAACATCTATTTTATTATTGTACGGAGCCGAATGTTACTGCTGTCCACTTCCGAAAGTGTAATGAATCATCTGACAATTATTTTAGCATCGTACGGAGCCGAATGTTACTGTTTTTCATTTTGAACGTCAAGGCAGACACCAGACATTTATTTTACCATCAAACGCAGCTGAATGTTACTGTTATTCATTTCAAAATGTAATAGCAAATATCCGACATTTATTTTAGCATCGTATGGAGCAGTGTGTTACTGCTATTCATTTCCAAACATAAAAGCAATCATCTGACGTTTATTTAAGCATCTTGAGGAGCCGAATGTTATTGCTTTTTACTTTCTAAAGTAAAAGCAAACATCCGACATTTATTTAATCATCGTACGGAGTTGAATATTATCGTTATTCATTTCCGAACGTCAAAGGGATCGTTCGACATTTACTTTAGCATCTTCCAGAGCTGAATGTCATTGCTATATACTTTCGAATGTAAACGCAAACATCTGGCATTTATTTAATCATCGTACGGAGTTGAATATTAATATTATTCATTTCCGAACGCCAAAGCAAACATTCGACATCTATTTCAGCATCTTCCAGAGCCCAATGTCATCCTTATTCATTGCCGAATGCAAAATCAAATATCTGACATTAACTTTAATGGAGCTGAATCTTACCGTTATTCATTTCCAAAGTATTAGCAAACATCCGACATTTATTTTAGTATCATACGGAGTCGAATATTACCGTTATTCATTTCCAAAATTAAAACAAAACATCTGACATTTATTTTAGCATCTTACGGAGCCCATTATTACCGCTGTTCATTTCCAAAAGTAAAGGCAAACATCCAACTTTTTTTGGTGGCCCGACGTGCATTTTTGGTGGCCCTGGGCCACTGGGCCACCGTAAGTGTTGAGCCCTGCATAAGGGGTCACCACTTTGGGCCCCCCACTTTTTTTACCCCAGAAGTGCGTAGGTGGCACTAGAAAGAAATAGATAGAAACCTTGAAGTGTGAGCGGTAAGGCTTTGTTTTTGCACTGATTTTTTTTTTTTTTTTTTTGGCTTGTCAGCTGAAGAAACCCGGAAGTGGGTCCCCCCACTTTTGAAAATGTGCACCTGCTGTGTATACTGCAAAAAATGTACAAAGAATAAACCAATGCAAAGTGCCACATGCTTGTACTCACAGGCGAAGCATCAGGTATGAGCGCACTGCTCTGACTGGTCATTGAGCCATTGTACCAATCACTGTATACCACAGCATCCATCAACTCAGCTGTGACAGGTGTATTCAGACTGGCAGCAGACATGGTACCTGATACTCTGTACAGGGCCACAGCGCTGTAATTGGTCCTCAGAAAATCTTAAATGCACGAAAAAGTAAGGGATTGATTTAGAAGGGAAAATTAAAAAAAAACTGATCCACCTTAACATAGCTAATCGGTCATGTTTGTTGTTTGAGATATGTCACAACAAAAGCCTATTCAAATTGGTGAAAATGTAATTTTCTTGATTTTGAATATTATACTAAATTCTCCATTAAATAAAGTTCGTTCTCTTTTATGCCTAAACTCCCAAACTACACGAATGATTATAATACATGTGATTTCAAGTATAAATGTGATACTGTAAAAGTGGAAATTTTCGCGACGTTGAAATTTTTGTGCATTTCGCACAACCAGAATCTAGCGCGAAAATAAAAGCATGCGAATATTTTTGCTTGCCATATGTGCCAGTAGTTGATGTCTTAATTCCGTGGAATTAAACTACATGTTAAAATTAAAAACATGTGAAACTTTTCCTACCCGGCCAAGGGCGAAAAGTTAGTCGCATAAAAACATCCGCTTTTACAGAATTTAGGAACCTGAAGAAATACTTATCAAGGCAGGCTGTAAGAGCCTTTGACCAAGAAACGTCTATGTTCTGATTCCATCACATCAGAAAACAACAAGTCAATTGAAGCTGTAAATATCCAGAATCATTCCCAAATACAACACTGGAAATATGCTTAGCTCCACATTGCAGGTTCTCAGTAAATTTGGTTATCACATGGGAATCTGATAGTGATGAAAAAAAAAGATAGATTACCTTTATCAAGGATGAGGTGGGGTGTGGGGATGACCCCATTTTGACCTATCACAAAATAGCCTGCCTGGTTGGTCCTTTTCCCCAACAGAGGGTAGCTGTAGTAGGATTGGTCATCATCTCCAAATAACACAACCACAAACTCATCTTTGGTGATGTCAAAATCAAATTCCATGGAAGGACAGAAAGAGAACATAGGGCAATAAATAATCCGAGATAAGTTTCACACCATGAACAAAGGTGATGTTATAGACATAATTGTAAGACTTAGGTTTAAGTTAGATCATATGAATCAAACTAGATACACCCATTAGGGACATACCGGTATTAGTACCTATTGGAGCATGGATTTGGGGATTGAACACAAAATTATCACACTAACCAGTTTGTAGCATTCTCTTCATGGCTAAAGATTGATAATATTCTTGATTATGCCTAAAAATGCAATCATATGGCTGATGCATTAACAAAATAAGATCAATTAAATCTTGTTGACCAATATTAACTTGACAGTTTCTAGGTTACTTTATCCCACTGAGGACAGACTGATTTTGCTACAACACGCATTTCCCATGGACACTTGCCAGAGTATACTCGGGACTTGTCCTCAACGGGTTGAATAGCTACAATACTGACATGTCGATATACTGCTGTATGCTTCTATGAACACGAGCATCATTTTTTGTTTGTTTGTTTGGTTGGTTTCATTTCTGCATTTTTCATCATTTCGATTCAAAGTGACATCATGAATATTTTGTTAACACCGTCAATACAAAATAACATCATCAATAATATTTGTCAACATTGCAAACGAAGGAAAATACAGTGCAAACATAACATACAAGTCAATTATCAACGATGACGATAAACGACACCATATAATAGGGAATGTTTATAAGGTGAAAAATGCATCAGACCACATATCGTAAGCATGTGCTTGAAATGATAGTGGCCTGAGGAAGTGGTAGTGGAAAGAAGAATAAAAAAAGAGTGGGTGTGTTAAGTCTGATATTGTGCAAGGTGCATCGTACTAAGTGCGGAAGTGCATGGACCTCAAAATAATGGACAACTACGAATAACAAGAGACCCGCGGGTCTAGCGCTCACCTGAGTATTGCAAGTTCACCTTTCACGCAGTCACTAATCTAAATTATTCACAGCTCTACCAAAATTTGACAAGGCATTTTCAAGTAGAAGATGAAAATGTACAATAAGGGCCCAAATTTTTAAAGATTCCTTAATTTGGGGGGATTGGGGCCCCCTGGGGCCCTCTAAATGGGGCATGGTGCCCATTTTGATAAATTGAGATCCTGACCCCCTACGGATGCTACCTGCCAAGTTTGACAAAAATCCATCATGAGGTTTTCAGGAAGAAGATGAAAATGTACAATTCAGGCCCCTATTTAGACATTCTCAACCACCACCCCCCCCCCCCCCCCCCCCCCCCCCCCCCGCCCCAAGAGGGGCACTCCTGGATCTGCTATAAACAAACTTGGAACTACAGTCATTAATGTACTCACTCATAGTATTATCTTAGCTCTATGACTTCTGATTCTAGAGAAGACTTTTAAAGATTCCTTCATTTTGGGGGGTTTGGGCCCACCTGGGGGCCCCCTGGGTGGGGTATGGTGCCCATTTTAATAAATTGAGATCCTAACCCCCTAGGGATGCTACCTGCAAAGGTTTGGTGAAAATGGGTCATGAGGTTCTCAAGAAGAAGATAAAAATGTACAATTTAGGCCCCATTAGGACCCTTCCCCTCCCCTGGGTCCCAAGGGGGGCACCCCTGATTCTGCCATGAACAAACTTGAAACTACAGTCATCAATGTACTAACTCATAGTATCAACTTAGCTCTATCACTTCTGGTCCTAGAGGAGAAGATTTTTACAGATTCCTTAATTTTGGGGGGTTTGGGCCCCCCCTGGGGGCCCTCTGGGTGGGGCATGGTGCCCATTTTAACAAATTGAGATCCTAACCCCCTAGGGATGCTACCTGCCAAGATTGATGAAAATGGGTCATGAGGTTCTCAAGAAGAAGATGAAAATGTACAATTTAGGCCCCATCAGAACCCTTCCCCACCCCCTCCCTTGGGTCCCAAGGGGGGCACCCCTGATTCTGCCATGAACAAACTTGAAACTACAGTCATCAATGTACTAACTCATAGTATTAACTTAGCTCTATCACTTCTGGTTCTAGAGAAGAAGATTTTTATAGATTCCTTAATTTTGGGGGGTTTGGGCCCCCTGGGGGCCCCCTGGGTGGGGCATGGTGCCCATTTAAACAAATTGAGTTCTTATTCCCCTAGGGATGCTACCTGCCAAGTTTGATGAAAATCGGTCTTGGGGTTTTCAAGAAGAAGATGAAAATGTAAAAAGTTTACGCACGACGCACGACGGACGACGCACGCCGGACGCCGGACGAAGGGCGATCGCAATAGCTCACTTGAGCCTTTGGCTCAGGTGAGCTAAAAAGGATTCAGAAATAGGTGCATTAAGACCATAATGCAAATAAGATACTTGAAACAAGTTCCGAAGTCAGACACAGTATCAATTCAATTGGTATATCTAGACAGTAAATAATTTGAACATGCTTACATAGCCAGCATAACTCAATGGAGAAACAGTTTCTCACCTAGGGAAGTGAAGCCATAGCCAAGGTCCCAGAGTTCCAGGAACTGCTGTCCAGGTGACAGACTGACCTCATTGATGACCAACACTGCATTCTCTCGTGCCGGGCACCTATTGACCCCCTTGGGCGAGACGTTGACCGTCAGGTAGGTGATGGAACCGTCTCGGTTTGAGCACCTACTGATTGACATGTCCGTGTCTTCTGGTTCTGAGGAATTACTGTAGGACACCTCATCTATGAGATAGCTGTCACTCGGCGCCGTTCCGGGTTGGTACAGCTGCTTCTTTCCACAATAAATGCGTGCAGACCCAGGACCCCTTGGAATCCATCCCGAGGGCCGGCGGAAGCGGGGAGCATCCGGGCGGGGCACTGCCAAACTCTGATACCCTATGAGGAGGAGTCCATGGGAATCTGTCTTGTACCCATTCAAGGTCAAGGACTCGTGGACTAATCCAGTTTCTCCATCTATGCTGGCCTGAGAAAAGTTAGTGACACAACAAAAATCAAGGCTGAGCTCAGTAGATTTTCATGTTCACTGACCCCATTCTGGTGCCTCTTTTGTGTAGAACAAACGGGTTAGTAAGCTCATCAGCACATGCTCTATTTATAAATTGCACCCGATCGATATTGTACACTGTTTGACGGCACATGTAGTTGATCGTGGAAAGGAGATACATGTACCACTTGACTGCTTTCGCACTGGTGGATTACTGACCTGTCCGTTCTCTCTTGACCTGCACAAAGAATCTCGTTTGGGGGGCATTGGAGGCTCTTGGAGAATTGCGGGAGGAACGGCTTAATATGAGATATTTGTGATGAAAGCTGCCCAAAAAAACAAGGAAAAAGAAAATGGGATATTGTTTTATAACTTCAAGAATATTTCTTATTGAGTGAGAAGTGAGGCATGGCTGGCGGAACCGTGGGGGCTGTGGGGGCTTGGGCCCCCACACTTTTTGTGCACCATACAAAGGAATATATAAGGTGTCATCACTTTGGGCCCCCACACTTTTTTAACCCAGAAGTACGTAAGTGGCACTAAATAGAAATACTGTAAAACATGATAATTTCGCGGCATGAAATTTTCGCGAATTGGAGCCGACAGCCTTTTTCGTGGTACGAAATTTTCGCGAATTGCTACTGGCATTCAATGCATGTAGTGTAGACAAAAGCTTTCGCGTGCATTTTAATTTCGCGAATTTTGGCACTCGCGAAATTAAAATGCACGCGAAAATTCCTCGTTTTACAGTAGATAGAGATCTTGAAGTGTGAGCGCGGTAAGGCTATGTTTTTCCACTGATGACCTTCTTTTGTTTTTTGCTTGTCAGCTGAAAAAAAAACGGAAATGGAGGGGAGAGATGAGCTGAGGACCTTTTTTTTTTTGCTTGTTAGCTCATGAAACCCGGAAGTGCCCCCCCCCCCCCCCCCCACACACACACACACACTTTTGAAAATGCTCCGCCGGCCCTGTGAGGCATCACTGGAAAGGTTTTATTTTGCTCTGTTTGATGATGGACATACTCTAAATTGTTTTAAAATGGCACTTAACTTACTGTGTGATCAAATTCTCCATACATAGACTTTGAACTTGACAAATTGGACTGCAATATACGAGAGAACAAGCTTACCAGTATGTGTCTTTTTTTTAACAAACACTTTACCAATATTTGCAACAAATCAAGGTAGTATGTCCTAATTGATTTTGAAAAAGTTACAATGATTTTCTGTGCAGTTAAAGGGGAAATCCAGTCCAGATGTAAGTTACTCTGATAAAGAAGAGCAAAATATTATGAGTTCAATGGTATAAATTTGATTGAAATCGGATGAAAATAAGGAATTTATGACATTTTGAAGTTTTGCTATTTTGGGGGGAAACAGTTTTGAACAGTCAATATGAATATACAAATGGCAAAGAGAGTATGTCATTCCCTAACAAGTTACCATAGTTTGTACATAAAATTTCGACATTTCCAGATTTTCATTAAAACGCAATTATGCAGGAGGCTCAAATCCTCCTATATCTAACTGATCATTATTCTGAAGACATTCAGCCAGGAATAATGTCATGTTTCAGACCTCAGTGACAGAAACAATGAATTTTCGTCATTTTTTTTTTTGTACACTATCAATAGCAAATTGTGTGGGTATGACATGGTTGGCTCACTCATTTGCATATTCATATCCACTGTACAAGAACTGTATCGCAGAAATTAGTAAAACTTCAAAATGTCATAACTTCCTTATTTTTTATCTGATTTCAGTCAAATTTTTACCATAGAAGTCGCAAGATTTTTCTCTTTTTTATAATCAGACTAACTTATATTCGGACTGGATTTCCTCTTTAAGAAGGGAGGGAGAGAAGAGGCAGGTACATAATGGGAAGGTAATAATGATAATCTGAGTAAGGAATAAGTGTGCCTAAAGTAATGGAGAAATATATATATATATATATATATATATATGATTATATTCTCTCATATATGTGTATATACATTATATATATATATATATTTATATATATATATATATATATATATATATATATATATATATATATATATATATATACATACAGGAATTTTCAAAGTGTTGGACTTCAAATGTTAGAATTATAATCATAACATTCGAAGATTCATTCTTCTCATAATTATATACATATACATATATATGAGAGACAGACAGACAGACAAACAGACAGACAGACAGACAGACAGACAGAGACTAGGCACAGAGCTAAGGGGAAATCAATGCCCCTGGTGCATGTACAATGAACAAACAAGAAGACTAAGTACATGCCATGCACATACTCTAATGAACACAAAAAGAAACACAAACAAAGCAAGCAGGGACATTTTCAGCTACTTATTATTGAAATGCTTCCATGACATTTGCTCCTGCAACAACTGCTCCCGTAAAATATCTGTACGCTATTAAGCCAAACATAATACTCACAAACATATAATAACCCTAACTCTAATCCTAATCCCAACATCAAACTAAACCTAAAACCCTATCGCGACCTGTACTCTAACCCCAAGTCTCTGCAGAAAATAAGACAGGAGCAATTGTTGCATGAGAAAATGTAATATCACCCATTAAAATATCAAATTTCCGTTATGCTGAAAGTCACTCTGTCTTGAAATTAGCATCAGTCATCCAAGAATCCAAAAATTCATACTCATTGTCACAGTTAATTTTATGAAAGGTTCTTTATGACATTGCACAATATACACACAGCACAAAACAGTGTAATACAATGCGACTATAAAATAATGTGCATACATGACAAGGCAGCAGCCAAAAAAAAAACAACACACACACAAAAAAAACCCTAGCACACTCATGGATAGTGAGATAGGAGAAAGAAAGAAAGATGAAGAGAAAGACAGAAGACTAAAAGGAAGGGAGAGTGAGAGAATGCGACTGACATACGTAAGCCAGAAAATATGGGATCAGTCTTGATCAAATGCCAAGTATGGGATGTAGTCACGTAACTTTGAACAAACACGTGTCAGGGTTAGCACGATTTCTGAGAACTGCTTGCAACAATGATGGTATGTAGTCATTTTAATCACATGCTTATGGAATTTTGCCTGCATGAAGTGCTTTGACTGAAACAACTAATTCACTGCCATATCATAAGGTTTCCCCTCCACCTACCCTGCAGAATTTGATCTTGGAAGTCATTTTCAAACTCATATTATGAAATCATTTTCAAACCCATATTATGAAATCATTTTTTTTTTTTTTCATCGAGGATTACACCAAGGATGGATATCCTTTGCTTTGCTAGTATATCATTACATTTAATGATATAATAAAGACATATCTTTTAGAAAGGCAATTTGCTCACAAGAGGAATATGAATTCAGTGAAAGCAGAAATATTACCAGGTCACATCAATGAAGTTCAAGGAAAACCAAAAAATAATTGGTTAGAAAGTTATGAATTTTTACAGTTTTGCTTAATTCCATGCACAGGAACTGCTAAATAAGAAGATTTCAACAATTTGTAAACCTACAGAAGTTAAACAATCTTAAGCAAATACTGAGAGAATTCCACAAGATGTCACATTTCATGGAAGTACAAATTTCCTGGGCTCACTGCTGACATACCACAGTACATTTAGGGTGATTTATTGCCCCTACTTCCTGAGGGGATAAGTCAAGGGCTAGAAATATGATAATATGTCAAAACTTCTTTTACAGTAAAAGCAATTCATATTTTTCATTTGAATCTAGGTTCCAATTTGATGGTATTGCAAGAAGAATTTGTAGGAACTAGCTGTTCTGTTGGTGACCACTCAGAATTACTGGATTGTTTGATCTGCTGTGATTAATATATATATACAAATGTCTGTAGCACGTACCAGTGAACACGCTTCCATCCATGTTGATGACTGGTTGGTCATCATCCAAGGAACTTAGGAACAACCAGTCATTTGTGCTGTTGGTACCAAAGGTCATGACGTCGATGACGGTATCAGTAGCGAGTGAGACCAGTCGGACACTCGCTGCATCACTCTGCAGGTTAGGGATGGTAGGCAGTTTTCAATCCTGGTCAGACAACACAGTTTGAAGACTGGCCAACGAGGGCTCCTTCTCATCCCCACATATCTTTTTATTATTATACAACATGAAACACTGACTTCTAGAGCTGCTGAGCATATTGATATCTGTATATCAACCTATATACATATGTTTTCTCCTGACTCTAAAAATATATGTGTGAGAGCGAGTGTGTGTGGTGTGTGTGTGTGTGTGTGTGTGTGTGAACAGGTCTGACATTGTCAGGTTGAAGTCAGACTTTTTGAAATTTAGGGGTTTGTATGAAATCTATTTTCCACATTTCAAGCATGAAAAATGTCTAAAACATGTCTTTCTTTCATTACAGGTGCACCTCCAGCACCCAAAACACCAAAGCACTTTCCAAGAAAAAGCAGAAAACAGCCATCAACAGTAAAGTTCTCTTCTGTTCTGTGCAGCAATTTTTCTTACCAAATAATTCTGACAGCCGAATATAAAAGTTGATAGCAACAGGGGCTATAATCTACTCCACAGTGCAAAAAAAAAGTGCTCAAATAAGTTTGGTTTGCATTTATTTGAAGGGCATATAAGATCAAATATCAAACAGTTGCATACTTATAAAATAGATTATAAATACTACTTGAATCTTATCAAGTAAGCTTGATGAAATAGGAACTACAATGCAGTGTTTGTTCAGACCAAACGTTGGCAAAAATGACTAAAGCTGGATTGATCATGTCAAATTGTTAATTTTTGGAGCAATATATTTTGGATATACTGGGCCCTGCCATAGGGCCACTCTGAAAGCACCAGCACAATTTGTGCAAACTAAGATTTTCTCCCTTTATTGATGTGTCCCGTCAAGCTTGGTGCATCTCTGTGCACCAGTCTTCAAGAAGATAAGACATCAAAAGTAAGAAAATTAGCTCATTCAGGGGTATTTGGGCCCTATACCCTGAGGGCCCCCATGGGGCCCCACAACCATTTGTTTATAGGATTTTATCCCTCCTTTAATTGTTTCTGCCAGGTTTAGTCAAAATCCATTCACCTGTTTTAAAGAAGACAAGTATGTCAAATATGAAGAAAATTTCGCTCTTTTTCTTGCCAAGTTTGGGCACTTAGAGGTTTAGCAAGTAAGCCTGCTTTGTTTGAACTGTTGTAATATTTGTCCCCATATAATTTTTGGACATTTCATTATCAGCTGTTGCAGGGATGCCAAGTTCAAAAAAATTTTAAGAGTGAGATTTTCATGACTCAGCATCTCGGCGAGCGAATGTGCGTGCAAGCGAGGGTGTGGGAGGAGTTTTTCCCCCCTTGTGGCTTCCCACGGTAGGGAGCTTATTCAATTTTTAGCTCTTAATGGTGCAATCAGGTGCATACTTACGTGACTTTTACTTACTTTGAAAGACAAAAGGAAAATATACCTTCAATTGCAACTATTACTTTAATCCTTTGAGCTATGCTCCTCATTATAGGCCCAAGTTGCAGACTTTGCCCGATGCATGAGAAAAACGGGTGCCATGCGTGAGATCGTGAGATGGACCCTAAATGCTTGAGTCTCACACAGAATGCGTGAGACTTGGTAGCTCTGCTGTTGTCATCAGTTTTCTTGGAAGAGGATTTTACGTCTTGTGAATGGGCAAACGCATGCTGCACTATGTTCACACACACCCTACTGGTGTAGCTATTTTGATTATGACAGCACATAAAAGATGGGGAAGAATTAAACCTTTTTAATAGCCACATGTGTACCCATATGCATTCATCACACATTACTCCATGGCCCCATTCTACCCAGTAACCTCAATGCACCATGCAACCCTGGCAATGAACATTGTGCTGCGTGCAATACCAACAACCCACAGCAGGTGTAACTATAAAATAGGTGTGCAATACCAGTAAAATATGGCTGTAAAATATGTGGTAAACCAGTAAAATATGGCTGTAGAAGGATAGCTTTCTGAAGTATTTTGCTGTACAACATTCTCTACCAGATTCACACATTGAGAGAAGACATAAATGCATCAACAAGTACATTTGTTTTTCTTTTTTGAGGCTTTCCATCTTTTATCTCTTCTTCAACATAACCCTGTACAACTTCTGCCTGTACAACAGTCACACAACATTTGCTCAGACTGTGACAATTGCTCCGGTTTTATTTTCTCCAAGGACTTAGGGTTGGGGTTAAGGTTGTGATAGGGTTTTAGGTTTTAGTTTGATGTGATGATTAAGAGTAGGGTTAGGGTTGTGTTTGTGGGTAAAATTTATGTTTGGCTTAGTGTGCAGATAATTCACAGGAACAATTGTCACAGGAGCAAATGTCATGAAACCATCATATTTACATATTAATACTTTCTATACAAAGCAAAATGACTGACTACATAACATGCATTCATACAGACAGAAAGACTGCATTATAGAAAGACATACTGATAAAATAGATAGGTGGATGGATAAAGATACTAAGTCAAATTACCAAAACGTAAAACATTAATATCTCTAGCACATCATCTGTCTCAGTATTCCGGTGACCAACTTTGAATGGGTTCAAATCAAAAGTATATCCACAGACTGAAACATAGTAATCATGCTTTACACGGTCCTTATCAACATAGATCAAAGTTTTTCAGACACCACAAAACATTTCCTAATAAAGTAAGAGCAATGGTCACTCACTTGCAGCATGAGTGGCATTTGATGGTCAAACACTTGGTCCACGGCAGAAGCGCCTGTCTGATTGGTGATAACCACTGGGATGAGGTCAGGTGAGGGCGACTGCACGACAAAGTACCCCTTGCGATTTGTCTGGTATCCGCTCAAATTGAAGCGCAGGAAGTGACTGCATAATAACGTTGTGTTCAACAATAAAAGACAAGTTTAATCCTGAAATGAATTACTGTAAAAGTGGACGTTTTCGCGGTATTGAAACTAGCGCAAAAATAAAAACATGTGAATATCTTTGTATGCCATATGTTTCTGTAGTTACGTTTTAGGGATAGTACAGTATTGGTGGAGATGAAAATTGGGCTTTTAAATCTTTGCGAGATACCAAGAAAACACTTATGATATAGTACAGAGCATACCATTTGAAGAGGAATTCAAAGTTTATTGATGAAAATAGGGTTTGGAATGACTGTAACGTCCAAAAACAAAGTAAAACAAAGCCATCGTAACAAAGTGTGGGTCCCACACTTTATTAGAATTGCTCTTTTTGGATATCTCAGCCATTTTAAAACCAATTTTCATCAAATTAACGTTGAATTCCTCATAGAATTACATGCTCTTTCATATTTCATAAGAGGTTTTTCATTATCTCACCAAAAAATGTTTGAAACCTGAAATTAGGTCTCAACCAAAACTGTATGATCCCTTTAATTCCGTGGAATTAAAAACACACGAAACTCATCTTACAAAGCAGAGAGCGAAAAATTACTCACATGAAAACACCCACTTTGACAGTAAGTTTTATTTTTCAACATTTTGAAATATGTTCATCATCAGAGAGAACAGAATTAAAAATTTCCAGTGATACCTCGTCCTGCACTTGTTAAATAACTTTGAATATTCTCAAATCAATGGTTAAGAATGTCCCATATGTTTTTTATGTTTTTATGTTTTCTTATCTTTCTTTGTTGTTTAGCAGCATTAATTGCAAATACCTCAAAGTAACAAGAATGGAGTTAAATGATTTTGCGATCAAACCCTTTGATACACCAGCAATAAATAAAACATTGCTAACATGGGAATACCTATCCTATTTTTAATTGAAACTTGGAAATATTTGCAAACTGCATACCAGTACCCAGTTTCAACGCATGAAAGAAGTCAGTTACATACACACACACCCAGTTGTAAAAAAGTTACCAAAGCAAAATTTAGCAAAGTAAACCTAGGGGCATACTTGAAATATCATTAAACAACAAGACAAAAAAAAGTCAAGAAAAGAAATATGCTGGCATGAGCAGGGAGAATATTCATGCAATTCATCTTGCAAAAACAACTAATGATTGTAATTTCATGGAATACATGCAACCAACGATAAGAACGCACTAAATCTTAATGGTCATTCTTACAGATGATATAGCCCATAACTTTGTGTTTTAACCTTCAGGGTATCAAAAGTGCAATTACATTATGATAGAGGTGCTATAAAACATTACTGAAATCAGAAACTGATATCCTATCACTTCATTCAAATACTGTGTTCATATTGTTCCTACTGTATTTAGTAAAATTATGCCTATCTGGTCATTAATGCGGCACAGTTTCATGAAATCAACAAGAGACCCGGGAGTCTCGCGCTCACCCAAGTATTGCAAGTTCACTTTCCCTGCATTCTTGCAGACTTTTACCTGAGAACATTGGAAACTTGTGGTGGAGGGTTGCTTTGAGAGTTGGCATGCTACCTGTCAAGTTTGGTGAATATCCATCAAGGGTTTTCAATTATTATGAACATGCACAATTTACATCAACATTTGGACCCATCCCATCCCACTTCCTTGGGTCCCAAGGGGGGGGGGGGGGGAGGACAAGGAGGACACCCCTGATTCTGCCATGAACAACCTTGAAACAACAGTCATCAATATACTGACTCATTGTATTAACTTAGCTCAATCACTTCTGGTTCTGAAGAAAATCTTTAAAGATTCCTTACGGAGGGGGGGGGGGGGGGGACCCCTGGGGGCCCCCCAGGTGGGGCATGGTGTCCATTTGACGGAATTGAGATTCTATCCCCCTAGGGATGCTACCTGCTAAGTTTGGTGAAAATTCATCTTGGGGTTCTCAAGAAAAAGATGAAAATTCACAATTTAGGTCCCAATTCAGGCCCCCTGGGGCCCCCATGTGGAGCATGGTGCCCATTTGATGGGAATGAAATTCTTTCCCCCGAGGGATGTTACCTGCCAAGTTTGTTGAAAATTCAATACGGCATTTTCAAGAAAAAAATGGAAATGTACAATTTGGGCCCCATTAGGACCCCTCCAAACCCCCTCCCCTGGGTCCCGAGGGGGGCACCCCTGATTCCGCCATGAACTTGAAACTACAGTCATCAATGTACTAACTCATGGTATTAACTTAGCTCTATCACTTCTGGTTCTAGAGAAGAAGATTTTTTAAGATTCCCTACTTTTTGGGCTCTGGGGCCCCCAGGTAGGGTATGGTGCCCACTTGAACAAACTGAGATCCTATCCCCCTAAGGATGCTACCTGCCAAGTTTGGTGAAAATCTGTCATGGGGTTCTCAAGAAGAAGATGAACATGTAAAAAGTTTACGCACGACGGACGCCGGACGCCGGACAAAGAGCGATCACAATAGCTCACTTGAGCCTTTGGCTCAGGTGAGCTAAAAATGAAGCAGAGAACTCATGTGGTCCTATAATTTTAATGGAAGTTTTCCTTACGTTTGACCAGTATGAGTTATTTTCATTCACAGCAAAATACCGTTTCCCTACTAGACCCTAGATATATGACACATATCTCTCCCTGACCCTCCAAGACTAATTGTTAATCAGAGACTCCAACTTATCTCTCAGGACACCTCACACCAAACGGCAAGTTTTCAAATGCCCCTTGTTCTCCCTCTTTACTATGAATTTCTTCTGCTCATGCATGGTGTACTCCAATTAATAAAGATATAATGTGCATCTTCCCCCTTCTGAAATTCAGCTTTACAATAATAAATCGACAAGAAAATCAAAACAAAAAAGTAATGAGCAGTGATGTTGAACATTGTGTCAGTTGTAGTTTGTGTTCTTTCAGAGAATGGAGCTAAACTCAGAATAAGAAAATAGCAGCTTTGAGTAAACAGGTGAAAAATTAAGAAGCCTCACAGCTTTCTTGTGCCCAATTGAAAATTAATCTCCTTATAATAGACAAACTTTGCTAGCTTACCCCTTTTAACCAACACATACATATGCTCACAAAACCAGATATACATATCACAGGTCTCTTCACAGACAATGGTCACAACAGGCAGACTGCTCACCTATCTCCATTGACATTCATTGTTACTAGATCTACGTGAATGTTGTGGAGGTCCACACCCCCAAATCCACCATCGTAGATTTCAATGAATCCACCGCCTCCTCCCGTTGCCGCATCCCCATCATCAAATTTGACCTCGTTGATGCGTATCCGTTGATGGTAGAATGGGATGGTCTCTGTGAATGTCTCGTTGCCCTGACTGCAGTTGATGTTGAGGGCGCCGGGGCTGGACGGGGCCGTGCCGAAGGAGGTGTGGTTCAACCGCTGGCAACAGGTGCAACGGCTGATGGATGGGTCAAGAGACAACGTGGAGGAAGGCACCTCATTGAGGTGATGCTGGTTGGGCACGAGTCGGTGCAGTAATGTGAGATCAGGCGTATCATCTGATCATGAAGAAAGACAAAAATCTAACATTACACTCTTTCCAATCATGGATGATGTCCCAGTCCATTGACCCCTGTCTGTGCCAGGGAGTTTGGACAGTGTGTACAATGCTATGGGAATTCCTGTGCCTGTCATCATTCAAATCACACAGAGGTACAGAGTAATGAATACTTTTCATGAGTAATATTCAGACCATATACCCCATCATGTTTAATGATAATAATAACCAATAATAACAAATATTTATGCAGCCCTCTTTCTAAACAGATGCAAAGCGCTTCAACAATTTTAACAAAATACAAGAAATCCACAATATTTACCAAACAAAACAGAGAAAGGACAAAGCAAAACAAATAAATAGTGACTTTAAACTTGTCAGATCACTAGCAGTGGAAGTAAGTAAGAGCTATAAAAAGGTCTTACTTTTAGAACAAAAACGTTTTCAACAGTGTTTTGAATTGAGCTATGTTAACTGCTGATTGGATATTTGTGGAGAGACTATTCCGGGATTGAGGTGCTGCGAGTATGTTCTAATATATAATAATTTAGAATATAATATATAATTTATAATATATAATATATGATATACAATATATTCCCATTAAATATATTATTATACATTTTTGTCCACTTGTACAATTGAAAAAATGAATGTAATAGACTAACAATAAATCAGCAATGAAATGACAAAATCAAATATCTAATCTCAATCCAAACATCATAATGTAGACACACAGGTACATGAAAGATTTAACATTTCCACATGTGAAAATTAACATATTTTGAGGCAGAAATGGATGAAGCTATCATACATAAGCAGTGTGACCATAGCAGTGACATGCTTCTTTTTATGTGCACAGACTTACTCTTGCATTCCATGAACTCTGAAGGTTGACTCAGTATGTTCTGAATAAATCTTATGTTACTGCACATAATCTTGCTCATCGGAAAAGTTTGAGACATAAGGCATTACATGAATGTGCTACAACTAAATGAGGCATAATATGAATGTCGAACAATGTAATGATTAAACCACTGCAAGCTTACAAAAACTTTATTCAAATGACACCACAGTACACAGGGGGCTCAAATATCTGAGAATTTTGTCCTTCTTAATGTCAATAGGAAAACTTTCAGACTGATAGATAGCATGGTTTCACATTTCAATGCACAGATGCAGGTTACAAATGAATAAACCTATTTACTTTTGGAAATTTTGAGCGCTGACTCATTCAAACCTTTAGAAACATATCCTATGATGAAATGCTCTACAATTCTCTGTGTACTTTGCATATCTTCATAAGATATGAACAAACCAAAACTCTGAACTATGTCTTGCTCATTAAGCATACACCTTTTCAGATGAATTCCTAAAAGGGATTATATCTAACATGAGCCCAAGAAGCCTTGGTGTGCACCTGAACTTCAGGACTAAAATTTAACCTTAATGCAACTTGCTTCTCAGTGGTACATCTTGATGGTGTGCATTTAACTGAATTATAACAACACAAAAAATAAAATATATCAACCAAACCCGAATTCTGCACCTATGAGAAATCTACATAAAAAACAATTTAGCCCTTCACCTGGATAGAGAGAGGAGAACTGAAATTGAACATTTAACATAGCTACCTGAGTAGCCTTCTATCATTTATGTCTGAGCATCTGGCTCCCACAGTTAAAAGGTATTTCTGTGAATTTCTGAAGGTTGACAATTTCTTTGCAGATTGTGTTAAAAATCAACATCCGTATCAACATTTAAGCTTATTTTCTCATAGTATGTCAGTATAACCATCAAATAAAAACACCAATCATATTGTGGTCATATTGCAAAATATCCCCCCCCCCCTTTCCTGTTAACCATACCCCATTTTGTGAATGTGTGTAGTAAAAGAGAAAAAGAAATCACTGCCTTAAGATAGTCTATGTTCTTACAGGTAGCACTGGGTCTACTTCAAAATTATCGAATGACTTCAAGTTTCAAACTGACTTTCAACTGACAATTGCACATCCACTGGCCATGATAATGATTAAAGGAAGTTACTCACCTGTGCCATAGACGACAGCATCAACCAAGTTGATGCTAGATGCTAGTCTAGCCCGAAAATACTTTAATGGTCCTACGTGGAGGGCGATGGCATCAGGTCCAGTGTGCAGGAAGCCTTCTTCATTGGCCATTATGTAGTCCACATTTGTGCCATTAAGAGACCCAACCACGAAAAATCCAGCCTCATTTGTGGAGTATCCTGTCAGGTCAATGGCTTGGTATGCATAGTCATCTTCGCCATCATACAGAACAAGGACCAGGCCATTCAGAGCCTGAGAGCCCACGCCCCCATCAAATAGCTCGATATATTGACCCTCCAAACTCTTTGCTACAACATTGATCTCGTTGATCACGACATTGGGCGGAGGACAGGTGTTCAGTGAGCCTGGGGATGGGTCGGCCAACGTGAATGCATCCTGCATGAAGTGGTCCCATCCTCTACATCGACTCCTGGAGAGGCTGTCGTTGCTTGGGTTCAACCACTTTTGCCCTGGCGTTAGAATCCTCAACAGTTCTTGCTCAGCGGGCAACCTTGGCTCTCCGTACAGGATTACATCAAGGAGACCCTCCCTGGATGCACGGTTGCCCATCTCTATCTGTCTATTCAGTTCAATTAGATGAAGAGCAATGGCATTGCACCCTTCAACAGCTGGAAGAGAGGGAAACACCAAGTCTGGAGAAGGTTCAAGCTCTTCACCCCCAATGACAAACCAACCATTCTCATCTGTGGAGTAACCACTCAAAGGCAAAGGATCAACATAGACGGACAAGGTGGCTCCACTGTAGAACACAAGAACGACATCACTTAAGGAAACATCCCCAAAGCCACCATCATAGAGTTCGATGAAGGGGGCTGATGCTTGGACTCTGAATTCATTGATGATGAATCGTGGGAGAAAATCGGGGTTGATTGGAGGAAAGTGCGGAAGCAGAGACGATGGAAGGACTGTGATGGTTGTGCAGTCATTCTCTTCTCCTGGGGTGAGGCTTGTCACGCGAAACTGTGATGATGCAAGGCGGTCATTGCCCCCACAGCGACTTATGGATTCATCTGTCTCCAGCAGGACTGAGGAATCTTCATGCACCGTCATCTGTCCAGGAGTGAGCGTGTCTACTAAGTGCTGGTCATGTGAGCCGTGCTTGTCATAGACGACTGCATCCACCAGCGATGCATTAGTCACATTACTACCGGCTACAAGCTGGCTTGTGTTTCCTCGGTACAACGCTACAGCTGACACTTTGTTCTGAAGGATGTTTATGACTCTGTCTGGCCCAAGTATAGTTTGTGGGGCTGGCTGCACCCCCCGCGAGCCTATCAAATAGTATCCCAATGGTTCTATTGTTTTATTAGTGAGATGCACTATTCTATAAGATCTGTCTGTTGATCCTTTGTACATCACAACAGCATAGTCACTGAGGGACACCGTCTCATTCGCTTTGTTGTACAATTCAATGTACTCCCTGTCGTCCTCTCCTGGATTATTTGCATTCACCTCACTTATTACCAATGGTGAGGAGACAACAGGGTGGGCACAGTCATTTGTCGCATTTGGACTCGGTATCACCATTTCATATGCGACCTCATTTTCTTTCTCACATCTATTGATTGACAGATTTTGCTTGGGAAAGTACAAATCATCTTGGGTGAACACTGTCTCTGCAGCTAAATTTTGCTGGAGTACTGATGCATTTGTGGAGACATGTATTGCAAACACTACAGCATCTTGCAAGAAGTCTGTCGTAGGAGATGCTCCAATATCTAATCCTCCACCCTCCCCGTCATACAGTGCAATGGCTCCGGAATCCTCATCCTCACCCCAACTTTCTGTCCACTCCAAGTCCACTGCAAGTTCACTTGAGCCGATCACATAGTAAGCTTGTCCCAGCAGTGACACTGCAGGAATAGTAATCACGGCACACACCAGTGACGAGTTGTAGAGAGCGAGTGTAAAGTTTGTGACGGAGAAGCTCTCGGAGCCTACGTTGTGCAGTTCAACAAATGACAGAGTGTTGTCTCCAGTGTTCAACCTGATCTCGTTGATGACTACATTACCGCTGAGGGATGCTGCAGGTATGGACAGTGCCAAGAAGAACAATACCAGTTGATGCCAGGTGCAGGTCTTGCATATTCCTGAGATTGCTGGGTGCAACATGGTGGCAGGCATCAGCTCAGTAGCGCTGACACAGACATGGATTCCTGTGTACAATGAACAAATAAAACAATACTCTTTTACATTAGAACTCTAATGGCCCCTACGCAAGATAAGAAGGAATATTACCGATTGTACTCTTGGGTGCAACTGACAAACTTAATTTCCACAAACTTCTGGAAACAAACACACACACACACACACACACACACACACACAAATAAACATTGCAGACTTTTATCAAATTGAATCTCAAAGCTTAATTCATTCCAATTACACAAGACATTTCTCTTTTTTGAAGGAAGCAAATACTACTACTTTCTTACTTACTTTTACTCTGACAATGTGATCACACCTGAGCCTATTCATTGACCAAAGTTGAAGCTCCAGTGCTGATCTCCTTCAAGCAACTTATAGATATATATACACAATCATACAATACAAAAGGTGGGGAGGGTAGAGGATGTGGCAGGGCTTCCATTAACACACACAAGATTACTCAAACTCAAATGCTACCATTTTCCCAGTGTTAGTCCAGTCTACTTTTAACCCATTGAGGATGGAATGATTTTGCTATAACACACATTTCCCATAGACACCAGCCAGAGCATTCTCGAGACTCATCTTCAGACATTCAGTGAATTACAAAATACATTGACTGAACAGACAGAGACCACGACCTCTCCATGAAGACTACTGTAAAACGTGATATATTCGTGGCATGACATTTTTGCGAATTGGAGCTGACGGCCTTTTTTGCAGTGCATGAAATTTTCGCGAATTGCCACTGCCCTTCAATACATATAGTGTAGACAAGAACTTTCGTGGGCATTATAATTTTGCGAATCTTGGCACTCGTGAAATTCGCGAAATTGAAATGCATGTGAATATTCCTTATTTTACAGTATCCCACCTGTCAGCTCATTTTCAATTTCAATTTCATTTCAATTCATTTTCATATTTCTCAGTGAAAAAAAATGAATATAGCAAAATGAAATAATACATGACATCAAGGTAGGAAGCAAAATAGAATATTGCAAACATACATTATAGAACATGGTGGTCCACATATGAAAGTTGGACTCTGAGAGTAAATGCTAAAAAAATATGATGGAACCAAATTAAAGGCAAGCTTCTTGAGTGTAGGTTGCAGTACTATCAAAATTGAGTGTATAGATTAAGATGAGGAGCATGGGTATAACATAGATAAAAAGGGAAGACAAGAATACTCCATCTAAAAAAAACCTCTGTCGGCAAAGAAAAATTTACTAACATCAAAATGTAATAGTGTTAGATCTACTACATGTCTCAATGTATCTTGTTTTGAAGTGGAAGCACTATGTGATTTTTTATGACTTTTATGCTTTGTGTCAATCATAACATTTACTATTTTGGTTGGAAGTTTAAATGTTCAAAGCTCTTCTTGTGTTAAAGATACTACCATTTGGTAGTTGAACTGACCTACTGGTACATAAGCTGTGATAAAATACTGCAAGTTGTTATGAAATATTTGCATGAAGCAGAGGTGCACGATTATTTCAATTTCTTCAGAGGTATTCATATATCTTCATCATCTGAAGAGTAATTCATAAAGAATCCTCTTGAAATCAAATAAAAAATTTAACAGGGGCAAACTTTAGACTGTTTCTGATGACCCTTTCTTTTCATCATTTCAGTTGGTATGTTTATGGCATATTATTGAAGAGAAGTTACTTTTTGAGACATTTAAAAAAAATTTTCACACCCTACTAATATGTAGTACAGTATTTGTTTCTTGCTCCATTAATATCCATGATCAGCATGGCTGCAAAGGAGAAAAACAGAATGTCGTTAACATGGCTTTTCTCTCTCTCTCTTAGAGGCTGCAAAATGGCAGGTGGCTGCTGTAGACAGGTGGCCACTAAGGCAGGTTTGACTGTACTCTGAAAATGGCATACAACAAATATCATGAATGCACCTGATTATCATACTAATGGGTAGTTCCTACCAACAGTAACACTATCTCTAGGAAAGAGGAAATGATTACCAAATAAATGTTCCACTAACCCATTGAGGACGGACTGATTTTACTAAGTACAACACGCATTTCCCATAGACACCTGCCCGAGTTTATACTCGGGACTCGTTCTTAACAAGTTAATGTGGTGAAACAAGAGCTGGGATCATACAAGTGATGTATGGCATAGATTATCCATTTGATCCGTTGAACTGAAATTTCACATCATCCCCTTTGAATCTACATGGTGGTGTAAATCACATCACTGAACTATCTGTAAGTAACAGGAGACATGTACGAGGAAGTATAAAAAAGAGATCAAGACTGCAATGAGAATGCATCCTAATTTCCGTTGAAAGGTGAGCTGCGAAGATATTGTTTTTGTTTTTGTTCTGTTTTTCCTGCTAGGGACACTATAGAGAAAACACCTTGCTGAACCTTGGAAGAAGTTTCCCAACTCTTGTTGGCACTTTGCAACTCAACCGCAAGGGGATTACAAACACACACACACACACACACATACACACTAATCCTCTCATGTGTCCCAGCAGGAATGTAGGCAGATGTCCTATGCAAGAAACAGGTGCTACTATAAAAAAAATAGATAGATAAAAAATGCATCCAGTATAGGCTGTATATATCATGTGGTCAATGGTTAGTTTTATTTGTCCTGTACAAGTGGTCATATGGCTTTGCATCATACTGACCCTCTTCACCATTCCTTGTACACTCAGAGCAGGTACTGTAAAATGAGGAATGTTCACGTGCATTTTAATTTCGCCAATTTCGCGAGCATCAAGATTCGTGAAATTAAAGTGCCCGTGAAAGTTTTTGTCTATACTATATGCGTTGAATGCCATGCAGTTCGCGAAAATTTCATGCCGCGAAAAAGGCCATCGGCTCCAACTCGCGAAAATTTCATGCCACGAATATATGAAGAGTTTGTTTGCAAAAACCGATAAGTCCATATTTGCCAAATGGAGATATTTGCGATTAAAGGTCAAGAAAAATAAAGAGAATAATAAGAAAATTTTCGCTTCTTTTGACCATAACTTCAAAAATATACCCCTATATGTAGTGACCAATATATCATTTAAAAGGTATTATTTTGTACTTTATGACAGAGATCGTACTTCAAAATTTTCAAAAATGGACTTATCGGTTTTAGCAAACAAGCCCTTCATATCATGTTTTACAGTAACTGTATTTGATTGCATATAAAACTCTCACATACAAACACAACACACATGGTACATACATTATCCTTGACAAGACGATGCTACAAGTCTATAGTTACGTTCAGACGGGAGCCCTTAACCTCGAAGTTAGGAAACTTCGAGGTTAGAGCCTGTAGTTGGGGACCGTGAAGACGCACTCGTAGTTAGCAAACCTTGAGGTTTGCTCGATGTTTCGAGCCACGAGAAATCTTATGGTTAGCGCTCTAACCACGAGCCGCGGGGGGTCCCCACTCGTAGTTAAGCACCGTGTGGACACAAAAAACAACGAACTCGAAGTTAAGAGTGACCTCGCCGTAAACTCCAGCCCCCACAATTTCCCTCTGCTTCCGGGTCAACCTTCCAAACGTAACCACAAATACGCTACACGTGAAAACCTATGACGCACGACAAAACAACATCATCTTTTCTTCCCATGCGCTTGATCTCTGAAACTGAACACGTCAAATTCGCTACTGTATTATATATTCTTCTCCGACGCTAAAAAAAAAAATGTTTTCGACGAATATCTTCATAAAGGCATAAAGTCATCAGTGCAGAGCTATCTCTGCATACCATGACAGAGAAAAAGAGTACCAGTACCTGTAAGCGAGTCCGACAGGGTTGGACTAAAGAATAAATAGACGCCTTGTTAGAAGTGTGGGCTGAAACTTCCGGTTTTGTGGTTTTAACATCGAGTGGGACCCACTCGTAGTTACGAGGGGGGGGGGGGCAGAAGCTTAACCTCAAGGTTTTGTAACCTCGAGGTCAAGATTCGTCGTGTGGACACATGTCGTAGTTAGTGGGCAAGAGCTAAACCTCAAGGTTAGGGCCTGCCGTCTGAACGTAACTTATAACATGACCCAGTGTAAATTTTCAGTGGAGTTACAGGTGACGACATATGAAGAAGATTTAAAGAAACCAGGGAGGTCGGAAATCTTCAGAAATTATGTAACACAAAAAACAATGTATTTTTTCTCATGTAATCTAGTATACATTTTCTAAAAATAAATTTCAAGTACCTTTCCAAAACAAAGAATGTAGGGAATGTGGGACTTTTTGTGACCACTATACCAAGCTTACAGCTGTAGCTCAACAATCTCTCCTTTTCATAAATTTTCTTGCTCTTCTCCTATCTCAAAGTCTGAAAAGAAAGAGTGAAATTTTATTAGTGCGACTGCAAACATTTGATAAAAATGGGATAAAAACTATTTGGAAATTATCAAACTTTCAAGATTTGCTCACTTTTGCAAAGCAGTTCTCGAACAGTTGATGTGAATATGCAAATGAGTAAGCTGATGATGTTATCACCTCACAATTTTCCATTGCTTGTATACCAAAAATGACAAAAATTCTATTTTTCTGCTATAATAATGTAAAATATAACATTATTCCTAGCTTCATTACTTAACAAAATAATGATCAGTCAGATTCAGTCAGATCATCAGTCAGATAAGATCATCCTTTAAGCCTATCTAAAAGCTCAACAAAGCTATGATATTTCCCATATTTTCAATTTGTAAGACACTGCATAAAATATGCAGTAGACTATCATGGCTTAATCATCCTAGATCTTTACAACCTTACTGTGCTTTGTTTTGTCAATGAATACAGAATACCTACTCCCCTAATTCCTATCGTGCTTGTTGAAGCATAGTAGGGTAAACGCACATTGCTACATACATCTGAACAGGCTACCTAGCTGTACAACCGAGGAGGTGTATGAGATGGAGTCATAACAGCCTTATCGCTGCCACTCAATAATATTTAGAGTATGTGTCAAACTGGATCTGTCTCACAGATAGGAAGGCAATTGACTCATGTCTAATTCATAATTACCATCCACTCACTAAGGAAGGTCTTTAAGATGGAAATTACTTTTGGCCATCTCTATTCATAAAAGATGAGGCATACATAATGGTAAAGTCAGGGGGACGTGTGGATAGAATAAGACAAAGATTGATGTTCAAAATGAAACTGACAATAAACCGACTGGGCATGTCTGGGCAACTAGTCTGACACATCAATTTAAAAAGAACCATACTGAACTAGAAAAGCACTCTGAGAGCGCAGACCTCCGCCAAGCATGCAGCTCATTTCCACCACTGATCTTGTTCTTCCATAGAGATATCAGTGATTTCCACCCATACATACATAGCATCGTGTGCTGAAAGTCGCCCGATTTCCCAATATAGAAGCCTTTGTTACGTCATAAACCCTCACTGCTGCACGGCGCGCCTCGTCCTAGCAGAAACTAGAGCACGCACTCTAGTGCGCACGTGCAAACCTCAAATACGCGCAGCCTGAACTCCCAAGTTCATTGACCCTACCTGCCAAAATATCAAAAATCCTTCATAAATTCCCCCAAAATTCTCGGATCACTACCAAAAGTTAATCGTTTGGTACTTGTGTAATTCTCAACCTTTCCTGCAAGTTTCATCCCAATCCGTTCACTACTTTTTGAGTTATTTTGCACACGCACAAACTAACTAACTAACGAACGAACGAACGAACACAAAAACCAACAGTAACGAAAACATAACCTCATCCCTTGGCGGAGGTAAAGATTATACCATATCAGTTTTATTTGTCAGAATTAAAATGCAGAAAAGTGCTGAAATTTGCTTTCCAGGATGGTAGAATTTCACATATTATATTGTAACAATATACAGCTCTGATATATACATGTTTTTAGAGATTTGTGGACGGGATATGTTTCATGATTAAAATTTCAATCTATTTCATGAATTAACAAGCAAAATATACCCAATGTTATATCACAGTTCAAATTGAATTTTCAGATTGCCAAGAAAGACGGCAGCTTCAAACATTAAACGCCAAAAGTACAAATGCACCACCTGTGGAATTCTTTTGTGCATCCAAAGAAAACTGACAGCTGTTTGAATTATTACAGACAGTTGGAACCCTAACTCTTGAACCTCCTTAGTGCAACTAGGTCACATTTGGACGGATCAAATTACAACATGCCGATGGAAAAGGCTTGGCAATTTCAGTGAAGTGCCTGGGCACAAGAAGATTTCACTGTTATTTCTACCAGCAATTATCAAAGTGTGTTAAGCACTTTTATGCATAAAACCCAATCATGCAAATTGCTACCACCCATTTGTTCCCATACTAATTGAGCATGAATGATGTGTATTGTCATGATCATCTGAAGCCTTTGCAGGACAAAGCATAATTTCGGTGCACATACCTGTAATCTACATTTACATATATTAGCATTATCTAAAAACTTTAGCCGATTACAGATTTAAACTTTACAGATAGGAGCTAATAACCCACTCTCTTCTATTCTCCATCATGATTTTCGCCATGTACCAAAGGAAATATACATGTATGAACACACAAGAATGATGACTCCAGGGTGACAGCATTATTCAATGCAAAACTTTCTTTACCTGAGCCAGAATAAATTACAATTAGAATATCATATCAGCAGAAGCTATACTATAGGCCTACACAGACGGCACAGAGACATATTTATGTGACTTATTGCCAGCAGGTCGCCAATTAGTCTTTAGTTCAATGAGATACCCACTGAGTTCAGGAATTCATGATGAGATGCAACATCAGGCTGCATGCACAGGTACTAGCTGCTTCTTCCTGAAAGTGACGATTTGAAAGTTGGTGCTGGAGCACATAACTTTTAAAGGTACTGTTTACCTTTGGGAGCAGTGATTTAAAAACTGTTCGAATTATAACATTTTATGCCTATGTGTAGGTCAGTTGCATAACAAAATGTCCTACCATATAAGAATTTCACAATTACTTCTAAAATACAAGGAGATATCTCTATTTTTTCTAAATAAACCATAACTGTAGACGGTTTATTCTATAAACAATTTTTTTAATAACTATTGTTCACATTTTGTACATTTAATAATACTTAACATTGTTTACCTGTTATACTGATTAATATTTTTACATTGGTTGTTTCTATCCCAGCTCACATTCTAGAGCTATTTTGAAGCACTAATACTGGTTTTATGTTTCATCTGCAAAATAATGGTAAACAATGCCTTCAAAATAGACCATTAAATCACATACTGAGCAGAACAACTGGGGAGCTGCACAAATCAAATTCTGACTCCCAGTGATTTGTGAGGGACAGAGCAGATCCGCTATAGAGAGAAGGTCAGGCGGAGTGTGACCCTAATTGACATTTTACCAGCTTCCAATTGTCTGAAACACACAAGTACATATGTACGGAACTTGCATTACACTGCAAATCATGCTACAGCCATAAAGTCACAATATACGAAGTACCTGCAGACTCTGAAGTATTTGTGCAATAGCCAGACAATGTGAAAGTTCAGACTCAATTTGTGTATCTACATGCGTGAGTGTGTGCAAGTATGTCAAAGTAAGGCAAGAAATGTTAAATTATAATTATATCAATGCACAATTAGTGACCTGAAAGAAGATTAAAGGACAAGTTCACCTTCATAAACATAAGGATTGAGAAAATGCAACAATATTAGTAGAACACATCAGTGAAAGTTTGAGGAAAATTGGACAATCGATGCAAAAGTTATGAATTTTTAAAATTTTTGTGTTGGAACCGCTGGATGAGGAGACTACTACAGCTTGTGAGTCATATGCGTACAACAGTATAAAGAAAATGTAAAAGAAAATTCAACATATTTTCACTTTTTTCGCATAATAAAAGAGCACTTGACTTGCCTCTTTCTAAAGGCAGGGGGAATAATATTACCCATAACATTTGTCGGTAACAAGTCAGGGGAATGTGTACTTTTTTCAAAAGATGGAATTTTGTGAAATTCTCTTTATATTTTCCTTATATTGTTGTACGCATGTGACATCTAAGTTATTCATACACTGCAGTAGTCTTCTCATCCAGCGGGTACTGCACAAAAACTTCAAAAATTCATAACTTTTGAACGGATTGTCTGATTTTCCTCAAACTTTCAATGATGTGTTCTACTAATATTGTTACATTCTCTCAATCCTTATCTTTATGAAGGTGAACTTGTCCTTTAAGGTACACTTGTGGCACTCCATCGATCTGAGCATCCAGTCCAAGCTCCATGTCCCTCCATGCTATACTTGTCGAACGTAAAACTGAAACTCTGACAAAACTGCTATTGAAAACTCTGACTGCATTTGCCAGACACTTGACCAGACAGCTGCTGTTGTTGTTTTGATGTCCATACTCGAATAATCTATTTAGTTTCCTCGAACTGGTCCAGAAGAGGGCATGGAGGACCATTCTACCGTGCTGCAACTACGAGGGTGCATTTGAAGCTGCTCAAATTTCCAGTCTAGAAAAGAGACGCGAGGAGTTGCCCATGAAATTTGCACTGAAATTGGCAAAGTCAATTACTTTCTGAATTGGTTTGTACTGAATACGTCCTGATCAAACACTTGACACACTAAACACTGCAGTGAAAGCATTTTGAGAAGAGTGCAACTACTTATTTGTTAAGACTTTTGGATTCCAAATCAGTGTAAACTATTTATATTTATCATTTTGCAATAACACGGGCCATTGGTTTATGATAATTGACAAGCCTCTGGTCGTTCAGAATGATGATATGCCTTCGATGCCTATATACCTTACATTCTCTCTCCCTTTCTCTACTTCCCTTTTCTTTCCTTTTTCCTTTTAACTTTTAACCTAAGCTATCATGGACATTACTTTGATGTTACTACCAGATTACTTACCCACTTTACTATTGTATATATAATTTCTTTACTGTTTAATAACTGTGTTTTATATACTGTGGAATATTTGACTGAGTTTACTACACAGGGCATCATCCATCATCTGGATCTCTATCTTTTACTCTCTCTTTCTCTCTTTACTGGACCCTTTTTCCATCTTTCTGTCAGGTGAAAGATTTTGCCATTATTATTTTGATGACAGATCAGCATCCTACTGTCCTGTTACCTAGCTGTTTGAGGAAGTTGTAACACTTTCTTGGCGCAGCAATTCTTCTGTATGTGATCTACAATAAGGTACTTCACTGAGTGCTGTATGTCAGACATAGATACCCATTACTGTATACACCCAATATTTCGCTGACTTTGTGAATTTCGCTAGTCAGGGGCTATTTGCGACATGGGAAAATATTGACTTTGATCCCGATGTGAATGTGACGTATGCGTGTACACTTCTCTGTCCAGTACAGGACTCCACGATCGCAAATTTAACCACTCCCGAAATTGTCGGGAATTCCCGATTAGCGAAAAGTTAGACTCGCGAAATATATGGCGTATACAGTATTTGATAGAGTAAAGGTGCGCAATATGTTTTCATCATGGACATTATGTTTATTGCTTGACTGGTTTTGATTTGTGAAATTATGCCATTACGAAATTTATTTCTGCAGCAATGTCGTCAGTCTTCTTTCTCTTCCTTCTCCTTAAAGGGATCGTACAGTTTTGGTTGAGATCTAATTTCAGGTTTCTAACATTTTTTGGTGAGATAATGAAAAACCTTTTGTGAAATATGAAAGAGCATGTAATTCCATGAGGAATTCAACATTTATTTGATGAAAATTGGTTTTGAAATGGCTGAGATATCCAAAACAGAGCGATTCTAATAAAGTGTGGGACCCACATTTTATTACAATTGCTTTGTTTTACTTTGTTTGTTGATGTTTCAGTCATTCCAAACCCGATTTTCATCAAAATAAACTTTGAATTCCTCTTAAAATGGTATGCTCTGTACTATTTCATAAGTGTTTTGTTGGTATCTTGCAAAAAGTTAAAAGCCAATTCTCATCTCCACCAATACTGTACTATCCCTTTAAAGGCCATCTTTGTATACATTGCTATACTTAGTTATATTTATGGTACAAGATCCATTAACGTCATATGCTCAGTTTTTTTTTCTGCCCTTTTTTCTCTCTAAAATTCATTAAAAAATGGAGGATTGCCCATTCAGGTTTATTTACAAAATACAACTTCTTCCCTGGGGTCTCACAGAAAGTAATATACGTGTCCATACATGAAAAAAAAAGTGATGTAAACATTTACAAATACAGTGAGAAATTTTACAATAATTCAAGACAACAAAAGAAAAAAGAAATGAATAAGGCCTGGGAAAAAAAAACAAAAGAACAAAATATGTGATACAATGTACTGTATATACCGTACATCATTGTGTAAGATTTCATTAAAAACAACGCTCAACCTAAATACTCGGATCAAACACTTGAAAGGTTCTTAAAGTCGATGCATTACAAAATTCTTTGAGTAGTTAATTCATGAATATTTCTCTATGTATAGAAGAGGGTCTGCTTACAATTATTAGAGTATGGTTTGGTAAATTTAGATTTTGGTTCGAGCAAAGTGAATAATTCAAAGTTCTTCCTGAAATATGACCAGACATATTTAATCTCCGGAAAGTGTAATATTTTATAAATAACTGTACTCATATATTTCTTTATAACAGTAATGTTAGAATAAAACATTACAGAAACATCTTAACAGCAGATAGATATTATTTGCTCATATATGCTAGTGATGGCATAATTTTCAAAAATGTTCCATGTTTCAGTGTTTGTTTACAATCATTATATACATAGGTCAGTCAGCACAGTTTGTTTGTTTGTTTGTTTGTTTGGTTTATTTCTGCATTTTCTTTCTCTGAATACAATTGCAAATGAAAACAAAATGATACAGATACATACAAATCAATACAAAGAAAAATCATTTGCGTAACAACATTCAGTCTGAAGTGACATAATTATGAATCAAAATAACATATTAAGGCATACTGTATCTATTAACAAAGGAGAAATCAATACAGGGGACCGTCATCATAAGCAGAGCTTGATGTGGATGAGGCCCTATCTGAATATGTGATACCAATGTAATACAACACCAATTATATATGTACTGATAAAGGTCTTAATCTTAATACACGAAACACATTTTGCTACAGAAAAAAAAAAACAGAAAAGAAAAATAGTGACTTGGCGCTTTAAAACAAGAAAAAAAAAAAACAGCACGCAGCACCATTGACTACTGCATGGTATAGTAGACAATAAAAGTGTAGGTGTGTGCGAGTGACAGTGCAAGAGAGAATAAAGGCTGTAGCATGCCTATTTTGGGGGTAAGGTATACGCTTTACTGAATGTATGCAAGTTCTAAGACATAAGAAGATTATAAAACAAGTGATTATTCATTTTCCCCAAATTAAAGTTATGGTATGACAGAAGATTCTATCAATCAAACTAAATATTACCAAAATTGCATATATCTCACGGGTCAAACTAGGGGTTTGGTTGAATGCTTGTATTGTGGTACACAAAACCCTGCCAAAATGAGTCATTTGGACAGAATATCAAAAGTTCAACCAGAAGGTACTTACTGTTTTATGCATGGTGATTACCTTCCAAGTGACCCTAGCTGTATGAATCACATCCCATCTTCAGTGCCAGAAGGATGTAATTTCAAACTTCAAAGCAACTCTGTGAGTTCCAATGAGCTGATTTTGAGGATCGTGCCAGTGTCATGCTACATTGAAATAGACACCTTTTGTGGTACATGATAACAGCATAAATACAGTGTCTAATTTGGAGCCCTCCTATTTTGGGACACCTGAATTGGCTATCGCTGCTTTTGCATATAAAGCAGTTACTTGTATGTGTATGGATCCAGCTTTAGTGACACATTACAATTTTATGCACATTTAATTACTTTATCAAGGAGAAATACAACCTTTGGGAGGCAATTTGTCTTCTTAACATTTAAAACAATATCATATCCTATTCCATCACATGCTTTACAGCCAACCTTGCCTATTATTATATACACAATGTCTCCCTATAGTTGGATCTAGTTTTCAACTCAAATGCACTTTTTCCAAAAAGGAAGAACAATATTAATAGAGGAATAACATCAGAGTGCTGAGTAAAAATTGCTAGAAGACATATCAGGTCTGGAGTACATACTGACTTATTAATTTGGCTATGCTTCCTGTTCTCATCAAATTTTACATATTTTCCAAATAGTGTCTGCCATTCCTTATATTCACATACATTTATCCAAATATCTGCCTACATGGTTATTTTACCATGGACAGGTGAAATTTCTTAGTGACTACGGTACTATAGGCTCATTTACATGGTGAAATAATTTGCTTAGTCATGTAGTTTGAACGAGCACAACATGATGATAAAGCCAGAAACATAGCATGCATAAAAGGACCCTCATTTTATGTACAGGAAGTAGGCTTATATGTGTGAAATTTTGAAGTGTGAAGCAGAAATTACTAACTATGGCGACAACTGTATTAAAGGGACGGTACAGTTCCATTTGAGATGGGGCTTCAAGTTTCCTGTTTTTTTTTATGATGATTTTTGGAGATAATGAGAAGACTCTTATGAAATATGAAAGAGCTTATAATTCCAACAGGAATTCAAAGTTTATTCGATGAAGTTTGGTTTTAAAATGGCTGCAAGATATCAAAAACCAAGCGATCCTAAGAACACAGGACTGTACACGATGTGCAAGGCTCTTGTTTGAGATTTAACTAATTCATACCCCCCCCCCCTCGACACATTAACTCTAGACTCTTAAAGGGACTGTACAGTATTGGTTGAGGTAGGGATTCATGTTTTGAACATTCCTAAGTGAGATAATGAGAAACCTCTTATGAAATATGAAAGAGCATGTAATTTTAAGAAGGATTCAGCATTTATTTGATGAAAACTGGTTTTCACATGGCTGAGATATCAAAAAAGTGATAATAATAAAAGGCAACAGGCCACGCCTTTTATTAGGATCTCTTTGTTTTACCTTGTTTTTGGATATCTCAGCCATTTCAAAACTGATTTTCATCAAATTAACTTTTGATACCCCTTAGAATTGCATGCTCTTCGTAGATGACATCTCATAGAGTGTTTTTTGAATATCTGGCAAAACATTCAAAGCTAAATCCTCACCTCAACCAGAACTGTACACACCCTTTAACCCACTGAGGACAGGCTGATTTTGCTACAACATGCATTGCCCCCCCCCCCCCCCATACGGGGAGGGGCTCAACCTCAACAGGTCAAAAAAGGTAAAACAATTGACCAATTGACCCCCACCACAACCACGACCTCAAGTGTCAAGGATCTGGCTGTGACTCTTCTCATTGAAAGGGGGGGGGGGGGGGGGGGGGAGGAGGAGCATTGGCCCTTGACCCAACCAACCACAAGCACTAACCCCCCCCCCCACACACACACACATGCACACACATAGCCCCTTACCCATAGTACACATTGTGTCAAGTTCATTTGTGTGTGTGTGTGTGTTGTTGTTGCAGAAAGACAAGGCTTTTATTTTCTTTTCTGTATCATGAATGTTGACATTTTCCAGTTATGAATAGTGCCAGGAATGCATTATGTGAGTGGTATTGAGTCTGTGATACCCAAGAGGAGGCAATTCACAGGTAACAGCAAAATAGATGCCATCCAGGCTGATTATTAAGTGGTTCTCAAGAGATTTCCATGTTCAAGGCTTCACTCCCTCTTTAATGGTGTTAAGTTCATAAATAAACAAGGAGAAACAGCGGAAGGGTGTTAAATCATCTCCTGTTCAAATTCACCGAGGCATGGTAGGCTACATCCTGCGTTTTTTTTTCCCTGAACCATGTTTCACAATGAGCTTATCTGAAAGCCCTGCTAATACATGTATGTGAAGAGTTCAATTGCAAAACAAGTTAACTCCATGCTTGTTAATATGAGACATTTGCAATTAAAGCTGCTAAAAATAGTAAGAAGATATGGGATATATTTTTTTTAATCAGAACTTTGAAAATATTCTTTGTTATGTAAAAGGTGAGATATCACTGGAAAGGTCTTTAAACAGAAAAAAAAAGGTACTGAACTCACTTTACGATCATGCTCTTTATGTAAAAAAAGTGGATGAGATGACATTAACAATGTCAGTCCTCTTATTCTCCAAGTACTATAATTTATGCTCAAAAACATAGATTGAGTACATGAGGGGTTCTTGCAGCACCATGAAATATATATACCTAAAAATGGTGTTTTTTGCTTCAGAAAGTTTTATCATTATCGCTACTTCTTATGTCTGATTTTCATGTGAAGTCTCCCCAATCTGATTGTTTAATCTTATTTAATGATAATGATAATAATAGCTGATATCTTTAAAGCACCTTTTCCAGTGGATACAAAGTGCTATGAGATGTCATTCCTAGACGTCATAGGAGATAAAATATATACAAATTACCAGGCAGTGACGGTAGGGCAACAGGTGCAGTGCATATATAGTGATATCGAGTAGGTCTTCAAATTTTGTTTAAAGAGATCCAGTGTTGGTGGTGATTTCAGAAGAGGAGGGAGCTTTTACTCCACAGCCTGGGAGCAGTAGAGGATACAGTTACATCACCATTTCATAACAGACAAGTTGAACCATGGGTGGTTTTTCACTTTTATCTCCCCAAGTCTCTCTGTGGCAACTCTTCAACTATGTTGTAGATTACTTGTGCATGGTGTATCATATCAAAAAGAGTGTTTTTATTTTGATAAGCTGCCCTGAAGTTATGTGGGATAACTTGTTCCATTGTTTGATATAGCCAGGACTACTGATGGTAAACATTTCATAGTGCTGCAAATACTACTAGTAGGCCTATTCTTTGACAGATTGTGTCAATGGCAACTCAAAGTTTGAGCCATCCTAAACATAGAAGTTTGAGCAATTCTAAACAGTTTCACTGTTTTCTATTTAACACTACAGTATATCAGGAATATATTCACTGCATCAAATAATTGGAGGATTGAAAATTCTAATATTAACTCAGCAGTAAATGGGACAAGGGTCTGTAGTTACTACCACGATTCAACTAAAACTTGAATTTTATATCATATAATATAAACTAATTGGATGGATATTAGGTGATAGCATCAGAAGTATCCCTTATCTCTTTTCATCTATCTATGTATCTATTTCTCTCAAAACATACATGCAACATACAATATAGGCTCCTACATTAATGTATTAACAATACAGTAAACCTGCAGATGGTGCATAGTTGGCTGCAGGTGCCTTGGGCCATGGCTTTTCACTTGAAGATGTGGTGTGACAGAGGTCCTATGTTTGGTAAATGCAGCTTATGTACTGCTACTGCAGTCAGGTTCAAACATTCCAAGTACATCAACATAAAACAACATTATTTATGCTTTATTATTATATACCTTACATCATGATGTAATATAATGTAGAACAATCTATACAAGCATAATGTTTTATGCACTGCACTGGATGGGACACAGGTGCATGCAATGCCAGGCACTCGCCAAGTTTGTAATAAATGTCTCGTGACTTTTTCCGACTAGATACCCCCTACCACTTTAGAACCCTCCCCGCAGAGTTTTAGGGGATAATCGTAGCAATCAAACCACCACGGTCTCTTTCTCTCGTCGAAACGCACACCCCTCTCACTCTGCCCTGCGCCCTGGCCTACATATTTCCAAGTAGAGATAATGGACTCCGCATCAGGGATCGCACAACAACATTTATCCATTGCATTTAGCAACTGCAATAATAACTTGAATCTTACCCATAAGCCCATAAGAGTCGTCCTCACTCACCGTATTCGAGATGATTCGAGGACTACCCTCCCGATGTCACCATCATCCCTTCAGCTCAGATAACTTCAGGCACCATACTGCATAGTTACTCCAAATCGAGCACTACCTACCAAGAAGTTCTGGTGTCTCCCACCTCTCACAGCGTACCAAGTTGTGAGATTACCAAATTGCAACTCGTTGCGAACCACGTAGGCATACACGGCTTGCGGTATTCCTTGTCGATTCCTCGGTGCAAAAATGATAAGCAAAGGTCGTGAGTACTCCTTAGGGATGCGGCCTCGGGAATGGGGTACTGGTGGTGGGGTGTATTGGTACCTTGTTTTCCCGCGGTAGCGTGTATGTGTGTGTGCAATGCTGGTGAGATATCGCTAGGAATTAGGAAGCACGCGCTGCACGCATTCGCTTGCAAAAACTTTCGTTTCGTGAAGATTCGCGAACCGGGTGCTGCTTACGCGTGTGATCACAATAAAGAGACCGCCCATTGGCTAAACTTTCAAGGGATCCTCCCACCTTGCTACAGATAGGATACCAATCAGCTGAGTGAATTTTATCCATCGTCTCACTATATACGCCTCGAAACATAAAAGTGCGTGAGTACCGTGCGATTTAGTTGTCATAATAGATCTAAAAACTAATTCGCACACGAAAGAAATGTAGACACAAAATCAACAAACAAACAAACAATCAAACAAACAAACACACATAGAAAACACACAGGTGGGTACAACCGTCACATCTTTATTGAATGGGCACACCATGCGTAACACACAGAAGTCCCACTTTATATTCACTTTATAAGATTATTTTTAGGGCATCATTCTAGGGAGGTGTTATAATATACCACCTCCGTGGCTATTCCCAGAATTGGGAATAGCAAAACTTTCTGAGGGAGTAAAGCACCAGAGGGGGGGGGGGGGGGGAGGATATGCTCAATCTTGGGGTGGGGTGGGGCTGGGGAACACGCAAACAAAGACCGAGCGGGTAGAATGTTTGGGGTGGGGATACCCCCTCGTACACGACGGAGCTTTTGCATTTAGAACTGAAATTTATCTGTGCACTCCTTGGCTGGAATATTTGATTTTTTTTTTTCATTAAAAAAGTAAAAAACGATTATCTATCAATATTTGCCAAAAATACACCCAAAGCAAACTAAATTCTTTGATTGTTGATTATCTAATATCTATAGCTGTGTGACGGTGTGGTAAGAACCCTTCCAATACGAAGGAGTTTATGCGTTTTTAGAATTGGAATTCAACAATCTGTATGATACACATGCACTCTGGTTGGAACATTTGGGAAATTTGTCAAAAAGTAAGATTAGGCCTATAACTTTTTTATTACTTTATGCAGTCTAATTTAAAAATAAAATAGTACTAGTTCAATGGAATTATTGCGTGACTTTCTCAATTTCTGCTCCTATTATTTGGGAAATCTAACATCAGAGTCTATTAAAAGAAAAGGGCTAGTCTGGTTTTGTTTTGTTTTGTTTTGTTTTGTTTTGTTTTGTTTTGTTTGTTTGTGTTTTTTTTTTTGGGGGGGGGGCAATAAAGTGACAGGTGTGCAATATAAAAGTATGGAGACCAAATGAAGCCCAAAAGACTTGGTTGTAAAAGACCCTGTATAGTCCAGAATAAACGACATTACATAATTAACATTCCGATATAGTGGATGTATGCATAATGATATGAGACAGAAAGCAATAATTAGAAAAAAAAGGAAAGTGGGTGGAGGTCCACAGATAATAAGAAAACGTTCAATCCTGCGACAGTAATTTCCTTCATACACTTGAAAAAGCAATCTTCTATTGTTGTTTTAAATTATTAAAAATTTATGAATTATTACATTCATAAGATTATAAAATTATTTTTTTGATTATCAGAAAGTCTACCCCAAATCAAAGGTCTATGATAGAATATGATAGAATTAGAGATTTGGATAATAGTGATCATGATAAGATTATAGTAATACACGTAACACCGGTAAAATAACTACGTCACGCTCATCTTTGTTATTGTTTGATAAGGAAAGTTCCCTCTCACCTCTTCTCATAACAATTTAGACATCCCTCTAGAGAGAAGAGTGATACCAATTTGCACATCCAGAGAGAGAAGAGTGAGGAATTCTTTTCTTTCACCCTTTGTCAGAATAAAGTGTGATCAATGTTTGTGGTCGAAATGATGGGAATGAAGCAAGCAACGTCACAGTAACTATATGATACTCAAGATTACCTTTTTTGATTTTTCTCTTATTCCGTACTTCGGGTCAATAGGACCAATGACTTACTGATAGTCAAGAATAGACATGTTCTTGTTAGATCGAAGTTCACCACGGTATTAAAGAATCGTTGCTTTGACGATTATTGACCCCTCCCCCCCCCCCCAAAAAAAAAAAAAACAACAACAACAACAACAACACAACACAACAACAACACCCCAATATACTGTACACCTACGGTGAATTAATGTAAAATGAAAACAATGTTTTACTTTATATACATCCTTCAGTAATTTCACAGTTCATGCTGTTCATTTTCATAAAATCAACTGTACAATTAAAGTAGGTTACTGTAAAATGAGAAATGTTTTACTTTATATTTAGGTCTAACGTTTTTCACAGTCCATGATGTCAATTTTCAGCAAATCTTGGGTACAATTAAAGTAAATTATTTTGAAATGGTCAGAGCAATTTCCTGTTATCATCTCCACTTACAGTAAAATACCATTAGAACTACAGTATCTTACACTAAATTTTAGTGTAATGATAATGATAATAATGATAATGATAATACTGAAAATGATAATGATAATGATCAACAAAGCTTAACAAAATAGCGCATAACATAGTGTATATAATTATGTCTCTATTATGATGGGCTCTATTTCAAAGTCTATGCAATAGTTACTCTTATACCTACAGAATGGTGTAAAAACACTGGTTACAGTTCATTATTCCCAAGGTTCGGTAATTTGAAAACGAAAATAAGGTTGGTTATTCCAAGGGTTCGTTAGTATGGACCTTTTTTTTTTTTAATTCCACATAAGATAACAAATACATCATTCACCACCAGCACATTTTTCGCTTATGATCATGCACATAAAACATTATACTTTGCCCATTCTTCTAAGAATAACTATAATCAGCTTATGTGGTCATATCAACACAGTAACATCTTTAAACAAGGACATTTCGGGGAAATAGATTTAAAGAAAAAAAAATGCCGTCGCACCCCGGTATTGAAAACGTTATAAAATGTCTCATATAAAAATTTTAACGCTCTCAATACTAAAATCCCAATATTATTGTGTTCACATCTGGTGAAAACGTTTATTTCCAGACGCTCTATTTTTATTTTTTCTTACAGAATAGAGCGCCCAGTAACACATTCAATCTATACATAAACAAGCGGACAAGTGCCACGACCAATCAGGGCACACTCTCAGTGTGAGAATGTTGTGAATTTTACCAGGATAATCAAAATGGGGTAAACTATTTGCAACGCGTCCGAAAGCAGATTCACCGAATTTCTGGCAATAAGACAAAATTTTACACGGAAAATAGATTTAAACAGGCGTTTTTAGTGTGTATGAAGTGGGAGAAAAGTGTCACGTACATAGACAGAAGGTACTAGGTATGTGTTGTGCGCATGTAGTTTTTCATGAATATTAGATTTGCATACGCGGTTGTATGATTATGCAATACATAGTTAAGAAGCAGAATGTGTATTTTTCAGCATCTACTCCCGAATTTGCATGGAGGGGCTCAAGTTAAGTAACCTTTTCTCTTTTTTTTTTCCGCTAAGAAGAATTACATGTACCTTGTAGCTTGCACATAACATATCTGTTTAAAGCTTAGGTTTTACTCTCATATTTTTAAACTTTCCTCTCCCATGTCTCCCCGCCCTCTTGAATTATATGAACATACTTGTTTCATTTACATGTACATTAAAGTTAGGTCAACCAATAAATAATTCACGATTCTGATGGTCTCCTGGTTTGTTGTTGAATCAAATGTACTACCTTTTATGATCAATACAACCATAAATGTTTTGTAATAGCTACGCTGTAATATTACATGAGATTGTACTTGTGATTTTCTCCTTTGTAATTTTAGTTATGTTTTGTTGAATTCTTGATAACAATGAAATTCTACCCTGTTTTGACTTTAGAAGCAGAATAAATGCAAACAAACAAGATTAGATGAGGGCATGACTGTGATCACCTCATAAATCTTTCTTCAACTTGAACACAAATTATTATTATTATCATTATTATTATCATTATTATTATTATTATTATTATCATTATTATTATCATTATTATTATTATTACTTATTCGACCACGTAAAGAATATAGGATACATAATAATCATAAACATTACAAACATGAAACAAAAACCAGATTGAACATTACAAAGGAACTGTAAATGTTATACAAAATGAAAATGAAATAAATGGAGACAACATGAGGGTCAGGGCACACAAAAGAAATGACAACTACTATTGTCCGTATAGGCTTGTGAAATCAAACATGCTGACTCTAAGAAACATTTAACAATCATTCAAAACTACAAATGTATTACTCAACCCCTGATCCCCACCCCTTAACGCCATGGCCCACATCAAACTTCAAAACATGAAAAACACAGTAAAATTCCAATACAATCATCCAACCATTGACTCCATGGCCCAGATGATGCCTTGTGAAATAAATATACAATAATACATTTATCATATTCATACATCAACTAATTTCAAAAACTGGAAAAAAAAAATACTTCAACATTAATCTAGTAGATTCCTGGATTTCCACCCGACCCCAACCCTAAACCTTTGACCTTGTAAACAATAACCATCAATTTATAATCAATCCCCCTTTTTCGGAATTGAATTCAACAATAATTTCATATATCCTTTGCCTATATCATGAATGTAGTATTGTCACAGCCTAGCAATTATGACTTTTGGGTTGTATATACTTTGCTGAATTGTCGACCGGAGACACGATGACTTGAAATATTTTGGGACATATGGGCGTGTCTGAGGTGGTGACGCATGTTAATTTGCATTATGTATATATAGTTGCGACAGATGTCACCGCGTTATGAAATCGAGTAAAACTAAACTTAAATAACTTTTGTTGTTTGTATAAACATCTCCCATTATGTTTATTATATTTTTATTTACAATGATATTGAAGTCACAGACGGAACAGTAATGCATATTCTTTATAAGACAACTTTAAACTCGACTTCAAGATTAAGTGTGTTTTTTTTTTGTTATGTGCGACAAAAGGAAGGGTTTTTGATAATTAAGTTGTATATAAATTTGGAATCAAAGGGGATGGCTAGTAACCGATCAGTGGGAATCAGTGGGAATGCTGAGGGATGATTGTTCCAATCCTTGTGGGATTAATTTAAGAGTACATTATATATCTACTGTTGTGTGAAAATTATTTGCTTCAGAACGGTCTCATATTCAAGTAATGTGCAGATTAATGCCCCGTCACTGACCAAGCACGCTAACCTGGAAACATTAAACTGCACATTACTTGAATATGAGACCATTCTGAAGCAAATAATTTTCACACAACAATAGATATATAATGCACTCTTAAATGAATCCCACAAGGATTGGAACAATCATCCTCCAGCATTCCCACTGATTCCCACTGATCAGTTACTAGCCATCCCCTTTTAAGTGAAGCTACTTTTTATTTCAAAATCACAATGGTTGCTCTGGTGAAACATTACGTCTGACATAGATCGTACAAAAAAAAAAAGGTAGATGAAGATGAATTAACTTTATTCAAATGAAGGCACGTGGAGAATCAGCTCAGAAAAGACGTCGATATTAAGCCAGACAATTCACATCGAACCAACTTTAAAAATATATAAAAATCTCATATAATGTGATGCGCTACAAAGATTTTTACTATTCACATGACAACTAAGCGTTGAACCAATCTTTCCCCGTGTGGTAAATTTCAATTGACTGAGGTTCAACTCTAGATCCAGGACAAGAGTCAGGGGCTTTAAAACGGATGGAAAAACATGAAGTAGAACAACACCATGATGATGACGCGCATTCGCCATATCATGAAGCTACTGCCAAAAGTTACATAAGAAACAACAACCAAAGAACAAAACCAAACACACATACACCAAAATGCCTGTAGGAGCTACAACTTCCAGAATTCTGCATGGCATGATTTCCAGATGTTCCATAATGTCAACATAGGCCTACTAAGGATACGGTACGTTATTATTATTTTTTTTTCGAGAATATGATCTCGAACCGAGCTATTGGCAAACACAATTATGTATTTTCCGACACATCGTCTGAGGACACCAACTCAACAACTCACTATGAACTCAAGATGGCGCTACTCTCTTCATGAGAACAGAGCTGCACGAGGAAGCGCTTTAGAAGGGGCATGCAGCTTTTGATGTGTGCAATCATTATAATACTCCTAATGTGGTTTTCAACCGTCGACGTTTATTAAGCTTTCAACCAATCAGGAGCTTGAGCAGGGTACTGACAGTCTTTTATTGTTTGCTATACATGTTATAATATACACCGAAACGTTTTACATGACAAGGAGATTGCCGTGTGGAAAGTTATGTCAGTATTTGCCTGTAAATGTATTCCCGTGGATAAAATATGAGTTATTATTCTTATTCAGTTATACACATGCGACATATAATAACAATAATAATAATATGATAATAACAATGATGATGATGATGATAATATGAAGTTTGTTCGCAAAAACCGATAAGTCCATTTTTTGATGATTTTGAAGTACGGTCTCTGTCATAAAGTACAAAATAATACCTTTTAAATGATATATTGGTCACTACATATAAAGGCACATTTTTGAAGTTATGGTCAAAAGAAGCAAAAATGTTCTTATTATTCTCTTTATTTTTCTTGACTTTAAATGGCAAATATCTCCATTTGGCAAATATGGACTTATCGGTTTTTGCAAACAAACTCTTCATATATATATATACATCTATATATCTCTCTCTATATATACATATATATATGTATATATATTATATATATATACATATATATATTATATATATATGTATATATATATAATGTATATATATATATATATATAAAATAAATGATATATATATATATCATGTACAATATATCTCATTAATCTTATATGATATCATATGTATGATACCATATAAGAAGTGTATGGGAAAAAATCATCTACTGCACAAAGAAAGTGACACATGTTTATACAAACAAGACTTAAGCAGTAATGGTTTGTATCAATTTTTTTTTATTCACTTGGCAGCAGGCAGATACTTTTTGCACAATAAAATATAGTTACATTTAATCTCCTTATGAGGAAAATATAAACATTTCAGTAGTAGCGTTTATGAACACACCGAATTGTTTGGACTATTACAGTGGAGGAATCATAGTCACAGCAAAATGGATGCAGTTTTTATACAGTAGTGTACTGAGGAAGACTGTTATAATTAATGTATGTAAAAGGCACTAAATACCATCCTGCCTTCTTCTGTTCTCTATAATTCCTTTTGTAAAAATCTGACAAATTTAGGTACACTAATAATTTTTTAATCTGTGTGAAATAGGTCTTTCAATGCAAAGTGTGTGTATACAACCATACACAAGTGTGTGTGTGTGTGCGTGTGTGTGTCCTTTTTTTGCAAGTGCTCCATGCATTTGTATGTCACTCTTGTCTGCGTGTGTATGTGCGTGTGTTTTGACTGAGTATCTTCCTTCCTTCTGTTTAATGGCCTGTCGATAATTCCAGCATTACAGCTTGGCACATGAGATACACTATATAGAAATCAGTACATTGCCTTTTTTGTGGGCTGATCCAAATCATCTGACCATGTCCGTGGTTAAAAAATTGTTCTGAGTCAGGTAAAGTCATCAAATTTGATAATGTCTCTGTCAACAGAGAAATTTGTAAAAAGTCTTCACATGATTGAGGTCAGCTGAACTGAATTCAGAAACTGCTTCATAAACTTCATTAACGTATCTCCTATTTCACGTACAGAATGAGTACAAACATTTCATTTGTAGAACATATCAAATATCGAACACATATCATGAAATAATTGTACTACATTTCAGTCTAAAAGTTTAAGATCCATTTCTATTTATAAAGTTCTTATTGATTGACGAGACAGCTATACTGACAGTGATTATCTGAGCAACTCTTAAGTGTAATGGTTATTCATGTCATATTCCATCAACATAAACTGAGATATTTTTCTTGCTTTTACAGCTTCTCCATTCCTTCATTGGCACAACTTTAGCTCTGATACCCAAGGTTCAACATTGAAGTAAAATACGATGAGAAATAAACTGACCTTCACACATTCATCAGGAGAGAAGTGACGTGCTTTACCTTCTTCTACACCTCTTTCTGATGACATCACACTCACTGATCTATGGTATGAATTCTCAAAAGGCATATTGACTGCATCCAATCACACTGAATTTGTTCCACCTACATGTATATCATTTGTAATTACTTTGGTCTATCATATCATAAAGCTTATCTTAAATCAAAGATTATTTACAGTTAACAGATGTCTCACAACAGAGAGATTAAAAAGCATTTTCAGTTTTGGCGTTCTGACATATATCTTGTTTTGTTTTGTTTTTAAACAAAAAACGAAAACAAACTCTCTACATCACACTCTGTATAACAACACCTTGACTCTTTTTTTGCCCACCAAAAGGAGTACCACATTTGAATATCCCTGCTGTGGGCTGAAAAAAAAAAGATTTCAATAGCTTACATTTCTGATGTAACATATGACAGGAAGACATTATCTGCAGGACCAACACAGATTTTGTTCGAAAAATATAACTCAGAACTCATGCACAATATCTGTATTTTAAATTGGTTAAAATTTCAACAAAATCTACAAACAGATAACAGAAGTTGAAAGATAATAAAAGGCACAAGGTTTTGACTGATGAATACAGATTAAAAAAAAAACAAAAACCTGTGGCACATAAAATTAAAACACTGTTAACCTTCAGACGAGGTTCCGTAATGGAATACACTTCGATCCATACCCATCAACTAAAAGCCCAACATTTACACTGGCCATCGTTACTCCCACGGGACAATACACATTCCCCTTGACGACTGTAGCAATAATTTGGAAGAAAAGCAGATAAACTTTGGAGCTGAAGAAACATACATTTGGCAACCACAAGAGAAAGAGTAAAAACTGACATGTACACTGACTGGTTAGCTCTACGGCTTCCACAGTAACCCCACAAAAACATCCAGTGGATCAAAATACAAGCTTTTGGGAGGAGCAGACATTCGCAGTACAGACAGGGAAAAATCCACCATTTTACTGTTACACAAAGCAATAAAGAGAAAATATGCTGTATAAATTCTGGAACTTTGGCTATACAATGCTGATGATGCTTTAGCAACATGGAATATAAAAAGAATGCAAATATAAATGTATATGACTCTGTAAAATATATACTTCATGATGTAATACTACAAATTTACAAAAACTTGAATGTATATGAAACATGCCATATAAGAGATTATGTTTCAGTACAATCAGAGGTACTTCAGATTCATACATTATACAATCTTGCAAATAGATTCATTTTCTGTGATATTTTGTGACCAGCAGTTCCAATTTTGAACACTTTTAAAAAAAAAAAGAAAAAGTACATTTTCATGGAAGATGAAGAATCATATAAGATATCGTGACTACTTTTATCCAGCTTGGGATCGGGACTTCCTGACAATTTCGTAAGTGGTTGAATTTGTCATCATCAAGTATGGCAATGGATGGAGAAATGTATGCGTACACGTCACATTCACATCAAGATCGAGTCAAATTTTTTGCAAATTGTTAAATCTGGGGGTAATACATGACTCACAAAATTAATGAAAATACCCCCCCCCCCCCCCCCCCCCCGGAATACACAGCAAATATAGTAATCTGAACCCCCCCCCCCAAAAAAAAAAAGAACAACATCATGATCATTGGAAAAGTGCAATTACCTTCTCATGGGGGGGGGGGGGGGGGGGGGGGGGGGGCTCAGACAGGAAGCGGGAGTTGTGTATTTTTCTTCATTAAAATGTGTCATGCCTAAAGATTAATGATTCCTTTTGTTAGGTACCCATTAATCTAAATAGATTAAAAATGCCCATATTTTCATTACTGGACTTTACAAACACACACACACACACACAAACACACACACATACACAAACACACAAATGCACATCTATCTCATGCGTCACAAGTCAGATTTGATTCAAAATGAAGGCCGCTAGTGAAAACACTAGAGCATGCATTATATCATAACACTAGAGCATGCATATCATATGTCGTGTACTTCCCAGTAGCAAATGATATCAATAGAAATGGGTCTTTTGACTGGCTGCTTCATATAAATCAATACTCATGGAAATGTATATTGTAGCTCCATGGTTAATATGCAGATTTTGTCTTGGTGAATGCTCTTTGAACGGCAGCAATGCTGATGGGATTTATTCACAAAACTCAACGAACAAATTATTTCTTGGGTATAAGCGTACTGCCTAACATATGAAACAGCATGTTTATACAGCAGAGTGGCAATGAAATGACATAAGGACAGCCTATGTCCTCAAAGATTTGTTTTGCATTGTGTTATTCTCAAATGACACACAATTGACACAGCCTGAAAACTGCAGCTGACACTTTATCAGACTGCTACATCAAACTGACGTAACTATACACAGATGTGTATCTGGCAGTGCTTGCCTCTGGCTACCCAGATTAATTCTGCAATGGCATGGTATTACTTTGCAGCTGCATCCAGCTGTTGCCAACATTTGTGCATACCACAAAAAGAATTGATTTCACAGGTCTGTGTGTTTTGGATGTTTATACGTAAGTGCTGTGTTCCTGCAATATTTGTGCTGAGTAGTTCCATGCATGGTTCTTTTTCTTTTTTTTTGTCAGTTAGGAAATTATCTTCCCATACAATTGTTAAGGCCGATGTCTCACTCTATGTCTTCAATCTCTCTGTGTAGGCAAAAAAAAAATAATACCACAACACACATGTCTGCAATTATTTTTAACTTTGAATGAAAATAACACACTGATGCCAAAAAAAAAAAAAAAATACAGCAGAAAATTAGTTGCTAACAGTGGCCCAGCCATTGTAATCCTACACCATAAAACGTTTGTCGAATTATCATCAACTACAATGTACTCTTTGAATGCCACTTTACTGGCCAGCAGATGCCCTGACAATCATGGTCCAATGCCCACATATTCAATTTTCTTTTAACCAACAACAGCAAAAAAAAAAAATGATACTTATTACAATTCCACTAAAATAATGCATCATGCAAACAGGTAAACTGTGCATCTTTCCTTAGTTTATGCACTATCATAAATGTGACTGTAAAAATGATCCAAGACTGTGTAGTACAGGGCCAAATGTGTAGCCACGCCAG